>NC_084974.1:2834901-2896986 GCF_963691925.1 Scomber scombrus
CTTGACGAGGAAATGAAATGGGCTTCCCCCTCCCCTCTGTCCAATACGATTAATTCCCTGTAAGATGCTTGCTTTTAGACCCAAGAGAGAGACACAATAATGGAGGATTTATTGCTCCGAATGAAGAGGCTAGAGGAGCATGGTAGGCTGTCTCATAATGCCTTTCTCTCCACCTCGGCAGGCTGTTTGTCTCTAACTTCCCCCGCTTTCCTGCCACCCGCTCATACTCATTCTTGCCCCCGTCGCCTGTGGTTACCATGCAGGATCGAGCAAGGGACGCATGAGTTTACCGTGCAGCCGGTGAGATGGAGAGCGACATGTCTGAGGCGCTATAGGAGCTGAAGCGTACCTTAACCTTGCCAGCGATGCAAATGTGCATCTCTGGGTCTATCCCCTCTGGCGCTCTCTGTGGTGTGATAAGGCCAGCTTAGGGACACATTAAGCGAGGCAGGGCGTTAAGATCAAATGGGATTGTGGAGGATTTCCAGGAACACGGAGCTGTGGCTTTGGTGCTGGGAATCCTCTTCTTTTGCCCCCCCCTGAGAGGGAGCCAGGCATGGTACAATATTCATAACCGCCGTTCAGCACGCCACATCATCCGGCACCGCCGCGCTCTCCAAGCCACGGCGGCCGAGACACGTCAACCACAGCGAGTCCGCCGAGCCCATAGGACGACATTTAGGTCATTTAGGTTTAGTGTGTCTCTGCTGTTGGCAGGATGACAGTGCTGGGTTTATAGTTAAAAAGCACACAAAAATAATATCCCATGTTAAGCCTTGTTTTTAATTTCCTTCACTTACTTGCTTATGGCATGTATGTGTCACCCAGGCATGCTCTATTTTTGTTGTTTTCAAGAAGTTACACATTCACCCTTTCACACACATTTATACACTCTTGGTGCAGCCATCGGGAGCCACCGATCTTTTTGTTAGTGGACCACCCACTCTACCTCCTGAGTCACAGCCGCCTCTCTATGTCCAAATATTCAAAACCACACAAATGTCCGTATATAAATAGATAGAAGAGAGTGTCAGGGTTCCTAGGACATAAGAACCATGCTGAGTGGACATTATAAGACATAGAGATTGTCAGGAAACACTGACACGGACTGCAGCGAAGAAGCATTTAACCAGTGTCAAATTTTGCCAGCAGGTTAGGCAGCATCACCTGGCAAAAACATGCAAACGCACATTAAAACTAGATATGTTCTATTGTAACTTGAATGCTGTATTTCTACTTCATCAAAGTGAACTTCTTGGATTTGATTTTTCATCATCTCACCTGTACCTGAAGCAACGCACCTCTACTTAAGCAGCCACTTATGTTGTTTGACTGTAGGGCTGTTTACACTCTGAAAGCTCACTACACATCCCCATAGGGGCAGCTGTGGATCAGGAGGTAGAGCGGGTCGTCCACCGTCCAATTGGAAGATCAGCGGTTCGATTCCCGGCTCCTCCAGTCCGCATGTCCATGTGTCTTTGGGCAAAATACCCCAAATTGCTCTCAATGGTTGCGCAAATAGTGTATGAATGTGTGTGAATGGTTAGTTTCTTCCTGATGAGCAGGTTGGTTGCCCCTTCCATCAGTGTATGAATGTGTGTGAATGGGTGAATGTGACATAAGTGTAAAAGCACTTTGAGTGGTTGAAAAGAAAAGCAAAGTTCATTGTAGCAGTTTGAATAAATGACCAGTGTAGTTGTCTCATGACATCACATGATGCCACGCCACGTCACTCCACTGTGCCACAGCTCTGTTTAGTATTACCAACTACACTGCTACCACAACCATCCCCCCCTCCTCCTCCTCCTCCTCCTCCTCTTCCTCTTCCTCCTCCTCCCTCCACCACCCAATCCTGGCCTTTTTACTGGGGACGGGGGGTTCGGGGGCAGTATTGTATACGAGTGGGTCTGTTTTGTAAATAACACAAAGATATTTATTTGTGCTGTGTCGCAACTCCAGTAAACAGTGGACAGCACCGGTTTAGATTTGGATTGGACCACTTCCCAGAAAAAAATAAGAAGTGGAGCAGTGCGGGGGTTAGAATGAGGCGAGAGACAGACAGCGAGGAAGGAAGTGAGCAAATTCTGTGTGATTGATAAAGGCCTGTGACCCTTTCACACACAGTCTGTAAAACACAGATGACTAGGCATGCACACACTCCTTCTCCCTCACACACACACACACACACGTATATACACAGACTGTGACACACACAAACCCTGTAATTGAATATCGTGCAGAAAGCAAACATTCTTCTGTAAACATATCATCTGTCACCTCTATAGCTTAATCCATATCCTTTATGCCAAATGGAGAAACACACACACACACACACACACACACACACACACACACACACACACACACACCCCTCTGCAAGCCTGTCAAACAAACAAATGAGGCTGGAGTCCCTGTGAAAGTCATCACCATGACCATCCCAGCTTCATCATCACGTTAGCCTGCTCCATTACACAGCAACACGATCCGGCCTGAAATCAATTAGCTGGCCATGCTAGCACCGTGAAGTGTACACTCCCCAATCTTTGTTTTGGTTTGACGGAAAACAATGTCTAGCGCCCAGAAAGAGAGTTTTAGTTGTGTGGGCGCCACGTCTCGGACCAGATGAAAGACGCTTTGTACCGGTTCTGTGATGACGTCGAGGGGGTTGGGGGGTTGGGGGAGCGTAGGAAAAATAATGACGCTGACTTTTAGCTGTTTGTTTATGTGAGTTATACATTTATAAATGCATCAAACATTTCAAATGACAGTTTAACAAATGGATTATATTCATATTGTTGATAGGTACCCTGATATCATCACCAGACAACAATCAAAATACATTATAAATGGGCTGCATTTATTTATTTTCTAGTCTGCCGACCGCTCCAAGGGCTTTACGACACGTGCCAACATTCACCCATTACACACATCTATACACTGATGGCATAGGCTGCTACGCAAGGTGCCGCTTACCTTGTCAGCTACATGTGACCACTTTGCGAGTTCTCCTGGATTCTCCCGGTTTAGCTTCACAGAAACAGAACTAATTAATTCATGTCAATGGAATCACTGTGATCAATGAAAGCAACCTAACACAGTGCTTTTCATGTAGAGTTCAGCTTTAGTGAACTTTGACAGGCAAATTAGCTCATTTGACCAATTGCAAACTTGCCTGAGTTTAAGTGGGGGCGGAGCTATGGCTCAGGAGGTAGAGCAGGTTGTCCAACAAACGGAAGATACTTAACCCCTCATTGCTCCGATGGCTGCGTGAATGGTTAGTCTCCTCCTGATGAGCAGGATGGCACCCTGTGTGGTAGCCCCTGCCATCAGTATATGAATGTGTGTGAATGGATGAATGTGACATGTAATGTAAAAGTGCTTTGAGTGGTCAAAAAGACTAGAAAAGCACTATATAAGTACAGTCCATTTACCATTTACCTCGTGAATACAGATGTGTGGAAATTCAACATCAGGACATGTGGATGATTTTTGCCACTTTCTGGTGTGACCAGGCACTAATGACAAACATCTCCATCTCCACCACTAAGTATTTTAAACAAGTTTCAACCCTGCATCCCCAACACTAGACCTTGTAACACTTCACCATGACCCTAAACCTAACCCTAATTCTCAAACTGGGGGTTATGAGCATAAAAAAAGGGGGACGGAGGGGCTTCAGTCTGCGGCTGAAGTTAAATGTTCTATTTGACGGATACAAGTGTTGCACCAACCGAACGCCCATCCTTTGACCCGAAATGAATTCAGCTATTCATGTGCACAAAAAACACACCATGCTCATAAGGATCATACATACGTACACCACACTTGTACAAATATAGTTCATACACACAGGCTGTCAGAGCACGCCTGCTCATTTGTCAGCAAACACACCCTTTCAGGGGTCTGCTTAGTGTTAAATATATGGCCTCCTTCTAATCAGTGTCCCCCTTCAGCTCATTATTAATGCCCTCTGGAAAGCAACAACGGGAGCGGGGAGAGGTCTTTTCCAAGGCGACTTTAATTTCCCTTCTTTTTTTTCTTTCACCTCCACACCCTCTTTTCCTTTGCAACATTCATTAGTACAATACGACCCTCAGACATCTACAGAGAGGGACAAACCACACCAGCATGACCGGCTGCCTGCTGATTTTAAGCACAAAGCTCTTTACAGATGGTCTCAAATGATTAGGAGGCAGCGCTTGGTTTACTCTATATGTGCCATTGTCAAAACAAGCATGTCAATACAGTAAGTTCCCCTAATCATTGTCAGCTGTTTTCTATCAGCATATTGAATTACTTTACGCCTCTGTTACTGTGTAAGTCAGCCTGAATGAGTGATGTCCTTTCTTACATACACCAAACTTTATCGTAGATCCAGAGGTACCTCACGTCTTGAGCTCCATGTTGGAATTTTTGGGTTGGACGTTTTATATTAGTCTCTCAGTTGTTATTGTCCTGTGCTAGATCTTGTCTGGCTGACCAGGTTTCCTTTATCCAATTGAAGACTATCTTCAAGTTTCGGAATAACACTCGAGAACATGGTCTGAACAGATGTACAATACTTAGTACTTGATCTTTACAACCACACTGTAGCTGCTGGTCCTATCGTACTTTAGGTCTTTGTCCGAAATCTTGTTTTACCTGAAGTTGTCATCCATCTGTGCCCCTTTTAAACACCATCCATCATTTTTATGCCCCTCTATGTTGACTTGCTAGCATTTTGAACCATACAAGAGTTTTGATTTGACATTGCTGTTGTGCAGACTTCCACAAACGGCTAAATTTTACAAACGCTCTGTGAGGTTTCTTCTATCCAGGTTTTACGACTGTAATGGTGATTTGTCCTTGACCTGAAAATAAAGAATTAAAAAAATATGAAGAAAAATAGATGAATGGACACTGATGCACCTAAAGAATGAATTTTACACAGGGGAAAATAAGTCCATTGTTCAGGCAAGCATGAAGTTTATTTTACCATTTCCTGCAAGCAAACAGACAAAGAACAATGGTGTCTATCATAAACCCTTCCCAGTGCCCGCTGGTCCTATACCTGCCTAGAAATAGATTCACCTCTGTGGCCAAGGTGTCCTTTACCTTCAAAACAAAAGCATTAACCAGTACTCAAATTAACTACAATGATACTAAAATTATAACCCAACTAATTCAGCTATATTCTTCAAAACAAAAAAAAAACCAGATAACTCAAGTAATCTTTAATTATTACTCGTTACAAACAAATAGCTCCAACAGCAACTATCAATCAAAAAAACTCCCCTATTTTTTTCACATTTTCTCCCTGAATTGCACAACCTAGCTACCTGCTCTCTCAGTGTAGGGCTCCATTGCGTGCTACATCCTCTCAATTGATGCACATCTGTATAATGGCTGTGGCTGTGGCTTTAGCTCCTAACTTTGTAGCAAACTATACATACATACATAAATACATACATATGAAGGTTATATAATACGAACTTCTAAAGCAAGCTGGGTCTCTTTTAAGATGCTAAAAAACATATACCACAACCTTTGGCTATATTTTGATTATACGTTTGGTGAGAACACATTTATGTTGATTAAAAACACTGCGTGACTCAAGTTTGTTGAGTGAAGTTGAAAAATGAGACGCCAATGGGGGAGAAGATGACGGACGTTGCCCCTTGTATGTTTTGACAGTGTAGTTTAGTGTTCGGTGAAGTGTTTGTGTCCCTGACCCTGTGCAGTCTGTGGCCCTGCACTTAAACATCTGTGGTTGTGTATGGGTCGATGTGCTTTTTTTTGTTTCGTGTGTGTGTGTGTGTGTGCGTGTGCCTGTGTGTGTTCGTGCAGGCCGTCTCAGGGTCTGTCTCCTCTCAGGTGCCCACATCACTGTGTGTTTGCACACCACTTGATCTAACAAGCCAGCATAATCAGCCCCCGAAAAAACACATGCACACAAACACACACACATGGACCATGTGTGTTAACCTGATCTGTGTGCAAACATGAGCATGTATGTGCTATGCCATCAGCACTCAGGTCTGTGGCACGCAAACATATGGCACAAATATCACTCTATGACAATCTACTGTAATAAAGCACATGTATATGGGTCAATGATGTGATGCAACCCAGTGTCAATAAGTGTAACCAGTATTTGATCATAAAAATCTGATTATATACAGGAAAATAAATGTGAACTAAAATGTAAAATAAACATTATCCACTTTTAGCAACACAACACTATGTTTTTTTTTAAACAAATTTTACATCATTTGTCATACAGGTATTTAGAAGAAATGGTTGTTTTTAGGTCAATATTGACAAAATGCTTTAATATTTAAATGAAGGAATTTTGATAACCAAAATGTTTTCTTTTCATTTAATGTTTTAAAATGAAGTAATTATTTGTATAAGCACACTTAAATACACTGTAGGTGGATAAAATACTGAATATTTATCATTCTTTTGTGGTTACACCATTTGACATTTTCAGGAGAATTCTCAACTTTGGTATTAAAAAAAATGGCGCAAATGTCATTTCAAATGACATAAAACCAACAAAAATACTAAATGTACATTTTAACAAACCTGATGCTGCTTTTAAATCTAGTTTTTAAACATATTTTTGAATTGCTCATCTTGCCAAACCTTATTTGTCAGTAACCCACATAGAGCATATATGTATACAGTACTGTTTATGAAACAGTACAGCTATGCTAATGTCATAGCCTCTCTCATCTTAAAAACATTGTAAATATACACTGTTGATGTTGTTGACTTTATCATTAGTTGGCATGGGTGTTACTGGTTTTTCTAGTTGACCTGGACTGTTTTCATGTTGAAACAGCAAAGAGCTTTGTAATTATTTCATTTGGCAGACCCTTTTGTGACTCACAATAAGTGCATTATGTCAGCAAAAACTGGAGATGCATCCCTCCCGACAAATAAAAGCACATTCAGCGCTACCTTACAACAATATAAGTGCTGAAAGATTGAAGTGCAAGCATAGGATGTCATGGTGTAGACTGTAAAGACGGGTTTTTATCTGTAAGTAGAAGACAGGCGGTGACTGTGCTGTCCCGACTCCATCTGGGATTTCATAGTACCGTTTTAAGACCTAAACAGCAAAGAGCCTCGACTGATATTAGTGACCGAGGGTTCCTTAAAGTGAGAGAGCAGCCGGGACTGTGTGGGGTTTGACTGTGAGTTTGATGGTAGAAAGGAGCGCTTCCCAGCACCGCTCTGATGCAAACTTCAACATGATGTTTAGAGTGCAGTGATCAGGGAGGCAGAGTGGTCTGGAAAAAGTGTTGTCGCAATGTTGGAAGCACAAAAAATAGGATTGTGTGAAAGACAGCCCAAGACAGGACCATGCATATACTTTTGGCTGTATAGTGCGACCCTAGAATCTAATGTTCATAAACAGAACCTTAACAGACATATGAGATTTGGTATGATAAACCCATTTCCATTTTTCTATTTCTCTAGCACTTTTTCAGTGAAGGACTGTAACAGTATCAGCAGTGTTCTGTGGTAAGCTTCACAGTAACTTTAAAAATGTTAGTGGATGTGGGAAAAGTGGATTTTAGTCTCTGGGAATACATGAGTTTAGGGTTTGGACATAAATATTAACGTTAGGCTTAGGCTTCAAGAAAAACTGTTTGTATGCGTGTCTGAGGGAGTGTGTGTGTGTGTTAGTGTGTGTTTGTGTGTGGGATGACATTGTGCTGAGAAAGGCACATACAAGCCATAACTTGCTGTTAAAGCTGTTTAAAGCCTAATAGTGAGAAAAGCGCTGCTGCTGTCTAATTTGACATGCCTCGAATTAGCTTAGTGGGCGTTAAGTGGACTCTGTAGTCTATGGACTTGTCTGCAATTAACTGCATACAGGTTAATGCGTCTTCATATCTGAGTGCCATATGTTTTGGACCGCGAGTGTGTATGCACGCACATGTGTGAGTGCGAGTGTGTGTGGTAGTGAGTAAAGTGCCTTGAGGCAGAACCCGGTATTGATGGGGATTACTAACACTTAGCCAACACCACTGAGACTGCAAAGGGAGTAAATGATTTAGAAGCATTGGCCTTAATGTAATGAAAGAAAGGCCCTGCCTGTCAAGAACACACACACACACACACACACACACACACATACACATACACACACACACCTACCTATGGGTGCTAATCCTGTGAGCTTACATCTCCATTAACACTAACCCTGCACCACAAACCTACTCCGCCAGCTAGCTAGCACTCTCAGTTTTTCCCCAAGGATATCAGAGACACTCTCTCTGTCTCTCTCTGACACACACATTCAGACACACACAGCCTGGAGGGATGTCAGGATGGGTTCACAGCACAGTCACCGAAGTATGTGTGTGTGCATCTATTAAAAGTGTGTTCTCGTGAAGTTATCTATATGACGTGAATAGTGTCATTGTACTTGAGTATGAATGAATGGATGTAATTTGCTTTAACACCATTATGGATATATATGTACAGTGTAAGATCGTAGACCTCACGCTGACCTTTCAATGCCATACAAGTATGATATGATGGTGGTTCCTCCTTATCCACAGCTGCATTAAAAAAGCCTGATGGAACATTATGTTTTTGTTGTAGATTTAATTTGCTCAAGCCTTTTTACTAAAATCATGTTAGTATACATTTGTGGGAAACATTATAGTAGAATATATAGGGGTTAGTGATAAATAAGAGCAATTCAAAAATATCTTTAAAATTAGTTTTAAAAGCAGCATCAGGTTTGTTAAAATGTACATTTAGTATTTTTGTTGGTTTTATATAATTGAAATGACATTTGCACCATTTTTTACCAAAAGTAAGACTGAATGCTCCTGAACATGTCAAATGGTGTAACCACAAAAGAATAATAAATATTACATATTTTATCACCTACAGTGTATTTAAGTGTATTTATACTCATAATGACTTCATTTAAAAAAATTAAATGTTTCCTGATCTCCATGGTTACCAGATTAAATGTGATATTTAGAACAATTATATTCCATTACCTTTATTTAATATAAAAGTTATAATGTAAGATCATGCCAAACTAGTTGATATGTTGTTTTATTGAGAATTTACTGTTTTTAAGCAAGTTGAATTATTTGGTACAAAGTCTTTATGGTTACACCACTTAGACATTTTTACCATAATCCTCTAATATATTCTCTCAAAATGAATTAAAAGCACAAATGTTATGCTGAATCCACCAAAACGAACATGTGCAAGTTATTCATACGTTTATTTTCACATTTTAACCCCTTTAAGTTTGATTAAACCACATGGACACAAAAAAAACATCATTGATCCATCAGTGTTTTGTTTTTCAGTTACATTTCCTTGCAAGCTTCTGATTGTCACTGATGTTTCCAGATTGTGTTTACGGCCCTCACTTTCACTTTTTACAGTCATCAAACAGCAAATACTGGAAGGTATGAGCAACACATCCAACCAGCCTCCAGTATGACGTCAGAGTCTCTTTGACACAGTGTCAACAAAAACTGAACATTATATGCTTACAATTACCGAATTTGTTTCAGAGCTTTTATATTGGATCACACGAGACATTAATGTCCAGGCCTGACTGATAACCACCTGATTTACAGTCTGTTTGTTGGTAACAGACAGCTCCTGTTTTCCCAGTGCCTCACTTCCCAGTACCACCACTCTCACACATACACACACACCATTACAGCACCCATAATAAAGGAATTAGCTCAATCAGCTCCCTCGCACTAAAGCCTAATTGAATTAGTGCTAACCAGGCATTGGTGTTTTAACTGCACAGGTAACCCAGAAACAGAGGCATGAGGTCTCAGAAATGTACCTTCACCAGTATGTGTGTGTATGTGTGTGTATGTGTGTGTGTGTTCGGTGTGAGTCTTCTATACTTGTGAGAATCATGTTATGTTTTAGGTCTTTAAGGAGAGCACGTGTTTGCAAATGAAAATGACTGTTGCCATCCTGCTGCTCTACAAAGGGATACAGTTGAAATAATACAAGTGAAGGTGCTATATGTAGCATTTTATTATCAAGACCATCACTGAGACATCTGACAGTCTCCAGATGTCTCAGTGATAGTCTCGTACATTGCAACAACCAGCTCTGATTTGATGGAAAATAAGCTGCAGAGTTCACCCAAATTTCAAATTGGAGCAAATTGTAGCCTTACATGGTACAATTTACCTGCTTGCAATGTACAGTGTCATCCATTTAACTTTGGCATTCTTAAAGGCATTATACATATAGGCGCGTATTTTTAAAAACAGCTCATGGCTTCACTTATTGCCTTTGTGCAGATGAAGTTAGACTTCAGGGTGCTCCTGTATCGCCTCCTTCTCTTGCAAGGTTTCTTTGAGGCATTTTTTGATCATACTGTTGCATGTTTTACATACTGCAGCTGCACGGTAAAGGTTCTAGGCGGTACAGTCTGTACTCTGAGCCTTTTTCATTGTGAATGGATCGGTTGGACACACTGACATACGCAAACAAAAGTCACAGAAGCACTGTGAGAGAGACGGTGATATGTGGCGTATGCATTTATCTGTCCAACCCCATGGCCAGATCTACCATACGGGCTAATCTGCTCAAGAGCCCCTGGGTCCTCAATGATGGGAGGGAAAAAAAATCGCGTGCGCCTTTTGTCTACAGAAATACGACACAAGGCTTGACCCATTTTCTTGATGTTGATAATTACGATCACTGTTAGAAACCTAGTATGTATGGAGTTACAAGGTTTCCCCCTGACAGCATTATTATCCAATCAGAATAAAACTTTTTTGGGGGGGACATGAGCTTCAGTGCCCAGGGGCCCCTGATGGTGCTAATGCAGCCTTGTGTACACCCCTAAATGAAGCTGATGGAAAGTGTGTTTATGCTGCTTAAAACTTATGTTTCAACAACACAAGCGCTGTATTTTGTGAACGCTGCAGCATATTGTGACTCACACTGTTGCACTTTTGGTATTATCTTGGCCGGGCTCACCGTGCGTACCTGCGGACCGCTTGGATGTTTTACACAAATGAACACAAAACTGCTTCCAATCTAAAAACAAAATAGTTTCTTCATCTTCCAACATGTTGCAGTGATTTTGGAAATCCACAAATAAAATAAGATTGTTAGAATAACTGCAGGAACATCAGTATGACATTTAACCTACACAGCCAAACATCTACCTGTAATATTATTATTAAACATGCAGAGCTCCAGATGACACTTTGGCTAAACTTGTTAAAAAAAAAAGATGAAAGATGAGGAGATACAGCAGTGTTTTTCTTATCCTGGTTACTCAGAATAAATGAACATCAGTGAACATCATCAGATGTAATGTCATCGGTATTACAAAAAAACAACAACGTTGTTTTGTGTTTGAGAGGCGATTGTGGTGAGCACGTGCAACTTGTGTTCATGTCCAACTGTGCCATCCTAAGCCCCTGTTGTAAAGGTATAAACACACACACACACACACACACACACACACACACAACATCCAGCCGCAGTGTGATTAAATCTTTAAGGAAAGTAGCACTGGCTGCAGGGATAAGTAGGGCCAGTATGTAGGGGCTAACAGCTGGGTGGAGAGTGGCTTTTAATCCTGCTGGGTTTTAACATGATGGAGGGAAAAACAACAATCCAGGGCGTGTATTCTGAATCCTCCTCATCCTGCTGCTGCTGCTGCTGCTGCTGCCATCATCACAGCCTCACATCTCCTAAGATTTACAGGCAAAAATTAGAGGAAAAAGTAAAAGCCAGTAAACACATTTGAATGCCAAGAGAAATGTTTAGACATGTAGAGTGGAGAGACAAGATTAAGATCAATCGCTTTTAATGCATTTAAAACATTTGAAATGCAATCATCCTCATTGTCCTTATTCATAGTAAAATCATAGTATGACGGTATATAATAATAACTGCAATAATAACAATATTAAAAATGTTATGCATGATGAAAATAAAAACACTTATGGTCAAAAGTCAAAATTATGACTATGTCAGAATCATCAGATAATAAGTCAAAATGCTACTGACTTGCTACCATGCCATAATAATTTTTTTTCATTCCTAATATTTATTATTAATAATTATTTTCCTTGGCTTTCATAGGTTTTAGAGGTTGGCTGATACTGGTTTTTGTGACACTGATATGAATATTTAATCTCGGACAATCGTGCTCCAGCACGGTTTAAGCCAACCCGGCCTAGTGTGAGTGCGCCCTAAGTGTAAAACAGGTAACCATAGAAACAAATCAATAAAGCAGAACTCTGTGAAAGTAAAACAAAAACAACAAAAAACAGTCCAATGAACTGAGAAAAAATCTGTGTGGACAAACTTATATTATGAACACTAAAACCATTATCTGATGCTTAAAATGACGTGTCAGCAATAACTCATTCACTTTAATGCATTCATTTTATCCTTTACTTACTCCTGCTTTTGTGTACAAGCAAAACATCAAAACTAAACTTTGACATGTCATGACATTTCTTGTTAATTATTGACCAACATACCATGACCCGGCCCCGATGCCTCCAATACCACAGTCAGGATGTGAATGAAGAACATGCTGATGAGTGTTTGGACCTAAATTAAAGCAAACTCAATATTCATGTAATCAGTATTAATCACTATAATTGAGGGTGTGTTCATATTTGTTACATTACACGTTACAATAGAGTTTCATAGCTGCTTGGGGTGGAGTCTCATCTGGAATGAGAGACAATGGGAATGTGAGTTGGCAGAGGCACACACACACACACACACACACACACACACACACACCTCCAAAAGTTCAAAGCACTCTACATGTATGCTTAGTTTAGCCATTTTCACTTTGCTACACCATTTTTCATCAACTATAGACTGAAATGTCAACTGTTATTGCCAATATGAAATCTTTGATTATTCTTACCAATGATTTGGATACTAAACCTATCAAAATCAACTAGGTTGCGCAAAACTGCTTCAGCTGATTAAATATCTTTACTCATCCTACAGCAGCAGGGACATGCATTGAAATTGTACTCCTGCTTGATGCATCTATAACTATATATATATCTATGACAGTCTGGAATGGGCTTATAATGTCATTGATGCTGATATATCAGTTGAGCTGTAGCTATTTGTACTATTTCCTGGTTTTAACTGAAGACGTTTCATCACCCAAAATGTAAAACTGACTCAGAAGCTTTTGAAAAATATTAATCTCTTGGAAGGACAGAGCAAATATTAAAACAGCTTTTTTACACGTTAAAACAGATTTAAAACTATAGACCATCAACAACAACAATGAGTCTCAGTCTAAAGCTATCAGTATCGGCCTTCGAATACCCATATTGGTCAAAGCCTGGCCTGATAAACATGAAGCTCTTCCTAACCTTCTGCCAAGCTCTTATCATCCAGAAAAGCCACTGCAGTCAAAACCTTTGATCTGCCTGGCTCACTGGCTATCAGGGAGCAGACTATTGTGTGTATGTGTATGTGTGCGTGTGTGCGCTGAGGTCTGGCCAATCTCAGTCCAGCCGCAGGCCAGTGACAGGTGCTAATGCTGGGGCGAGAGGCTGCACGGGCCTCCATGCTCCCTACTGCGATAACACCGACCGACCTCCAAAAGCACACAAACACACACACTCACTCTCACAAACACACACACAGTGGCTTAGTTTCCTGATAACTTTGCTGCACTTTAGAAGCTGTGTGTGTGTGTGTGTGTGCTGGATTGATTTTTCAAAGGATTCCCCTTTAGTGCCAGCAGGCCTTCCATCAAAGCTGCCTGCGTGTGTGTGTGTGTGTGTGTGTGTGTGTGTGTGTGTGTGTGTGTGTGTGTGTACATGCATGTGTGTGTGTGTACATGCATGTGTGTGTGTGTGTGTGTGTCAACCAACAACCCCGTGTTTTGCCTCAGAGGTGATATGATGTTATTATGCCCTGCACAGTAGTTGATTTAATGCTGGATAACTAGGATGTGTGTGTGTGTGTGTGTGTGTGTGTGTGTGTGTGTGTGTGTGTGTGTGTGTGTGTGTGTGTGTGTCTTTGAATTGAATTTTGTAGCTGTAAGGGCCCATCTGGACAAGACAGCTTAGTGTTAGTGAGTGAAGTGTGGCTCGTTGCTTATAAAGAGAGGTACGACCCACTAAAACCTCTAGCTGACCATTTGCGTATTTTCAAATTTCATTAAATCAACCTTTTCTAAAGCTATCCACACAAGTCTTAGTGCGCGGGTAGACTTGGCGGATTTAAGCACATTATTCTCGGTCCCACACAGTGTCGGCGATGTTACTCAGGGAAAAAAAAAAGGTGATGTACAGCCTATTTAACTGGCTCCTTTATGAACTGAATCCACTTTATGGGAAGTCAACAATCAGCCAAACTGTATAGCTGCAAACATGGTAGCCTCTAAACCTGATGGGATACAGTATATGTAGATATTTATATATATTAAAAATGACGATGATAAATAACTATTTTTTCACCTTAATCCGTCATTAAAGCAGCAAGGAGTATTTAATGGTTTTATAAAACATAAAATGATGCATAACATCACATTTAGGCCTGTATCGTGTCCAATTTCTTGTTTATCTATCTTACCCTGACATATTAATCAAGCTTCCACTGTTCAATTGTATCAAATTAGCAGCAGCTTCTAAAATGTCTTATCAGACTATGGTTGAGTATCGGTACTCAATACCTTTTAAGGTATCGACCGAAATAAATTGATACCAAGTAGTATCGAAACATCTCCCGTCAATTGATACCAGCAAACCATCCTTTTTGCAGCCAGAGCTAGAAAATATGACTATTTGTATGGACTTGCTAACAGCCAATCAATGTTAGCGATTGGTGCTGGTATCATCATTTTTTTTAACGATACCCAGCCCTACATCAGACAGTCTGTTCCTTCTAAGGAATGAGCACCAAACCTCCTAAACTAAGAAGGTGCTCCACAGGTGTGCAATGGGGTCAGAACATTTGGAGAACTGGTTCAGACTCTTAACCTTACATATCCCTAACCTCAAATACTCCATTACTACTGCTGAGTAGCTGTCCTCAGGCTGTGTCTCAAATGCCCCAAAAAAAAGTCCATTTCATCATGAACACAGAGGCAGGTTCCTCCTTCACACACTCTCTCCTACCCTTCATCTCTCAGCCAGCAGAGTCTGAACTTAACACAACTGGCAGCTGCAGGAAATGAGTCTGAATGGTCTCAAAAATACCTGTTAATCTATTCATTATAGCTGTATAATTACTATTTAATATACCATTTGAATAATATGTCATGTACACTATTCGCTGTAGACCTAAACCATCATCCCTCCCATGTTGGATCAATATCATGGATTTCATATAGTTTCAGGCTATTTATTGACCCATTTATTTGTTTGAATCCTCTGTTGCTGTGGTGATGAATATCATTGTTTAGACTCCTATTGTTCTGATAATTGCACTGACTGACTTTAAAACAAATATTGCGGTATGATCTGTTCCCTCTGTTCATGAATGCTGCAATACAACAAATCTGCCCAAATAAATAAATGAGAGGTTAAGGAATATAGGCATACCTTCATCATCAACATCTGGAAGCCCAGCTGTGATCTTTGAAAGGGTGTCTTTCACGAGGCGAATGTCCTTGACTTCAAGACTTTGAGGTTTTGGTAATAAAGTTCCATAAAAAACAGTTATACCCTTGTACCACGTCCAGTTTAGTTTGTAAGCAGCTTCACGACGGCGCAGTACTCCCGCAGGAATCGGTACTCCTTCTCGTTAAGGCACTTTATGAATTTGTTCTATCTCCGTGCCAGTAACATCAAATACCTTCCTGTCTCTTGATTCTTTTACATGTTACAGTGACCTTGTTGTGCTCCAAAGTTTGAACTGTTACACCCAGAGAGCTTTTGTTGTTAGCTGTCCAGATGTCAGCTGTGGTGGAAAGGAAGTCTACCTCTCTGAGTTTGGCCTTCGAGTTAGATTCTATCACCACATATTCTCTCTTGAGGTAGCCAGCAAAACTTCTGTCTTGTCTGCGTGGCGGCTTGCCATCGCTCTTTGTGGGGGGGGTTTTCTCTATAATGTGTCGAAATGAAGGCGAGTCAACTTTGGAAATAGGTAACATCTCCTCTACGACATACTCTTTGAAGAACTTCTTCAGATCGTGTCCTCTTAAGGCAGAAATGTCCAAACTATTCCATAAAGGGTCGTGTGCCTGCAGGTATTTGGTCCAACCAATAGTGATGACATGATTCCACTAATCAACTGTCAGAAGACCAGACCTGAGATCAGTTGATTAACCTCTATGGAATAGTTTGAACATCCTTGTCTTAAGGTCTCTCTACCACCATGGCCTTCTCTGAAATCCAGTGTATCGCTAGCAGTAGAGGCCTCTCTGTCAGCACGGGTCTTTTTTTTCAACATTTTTCAACAGTATTTTGCTGCTCACACAAAGTTAACATGGGGCACCAATGTTCTTTTCATCTTTGACAGAGGCAAACTTAAAAATAATGACAGTATCTCCAGCTGTTGAAAGTATTCCACTCTCCCTCATCCTTCATCTTTCGCTTAGCTTCTTGGCCGGTAGCCAACGTGCTACAGTATTATTATATTACAGTAGAGCATTACTGCCCAACACTGGTCCCAGGTGGCATCGATGGTAATGATGTGATATACATTTCATTATTTGCTACACTACCTGAAACTCAGTGAAACAAACGGCATCATTGTCAGATAAATAAATAAAAGGTTCAGTTTATCTGAATCCTTCGGCATGTTAGCTTGTCTCATTGCCTCTACTTTTATATTTATGGGTCAACTTTAACTTTAATGTCCATCCAGGCAAGCACACCCACAGATACATACACACACACACACACATAGAAGGATCGTGCACTTTGATGCTGGTCTTTCCAGGAAAAGAGGATCTCTTCTGTCCTTGTCTTCACTTTTTTCCTTTGATGTCATCCTGTCTGCTTCCTCACTGGGGTTTTGCTGATACCCACAAGACCACTAGAGAAACATTCCTGTGTGTCTGCGTGTCCACTTGTCTGACTGAGAGGGAGAGAAACAAAAAGTGTCCACAAGAAGCCTGAATACAGTATTTATTCTTCCAAGTGAAATGATTCAAAAATGCAGTTTGACGGCCAAGCGGTTGATAACTTTAAGCACTCGAATTAGACAATGAATGTAATATGTGTTTGTTTAGATTCCACCTAATTGCTCCAAGGAGAACTTTCATGTTTCATTTAATTTACATTACTGTGGTTTTTTTAGGGCTGTCAAAACTGGCCAAAAAATGACATTTGACTATTCTTTCTAAAAGAAACACAAAGGTTCAAAACATTCAAATAGCTATATTTCTGCAAACCAATACAGCAAGAGACATAACTACTTTTCAATCAATGAAAGTGACGCGGTGTGTGACGCCTGTCCGTCATGCAGTGCATTCAGTGTGGCGGCCCAGGCCCACGTGCCTTCTGTAGTAGCAACTGAATATGAATTTTCACAATCAAATGTTAGGTTTTTTTTTTATGATTCGATTCCATTATTATATTACATGAAAGTCCTAGTGATTATACAACCTTTAATACACATTTTATTGATTCTCTAAAGACAACTTCACCCCCATATTGTGCTGAAAAACGACTAAGTATGATCCAGATTCATTACAGTACGCTTGAAATCGTGTTGCATCCCTCTCTCCAATTAGTGATGTCACAACAGGTGTTTTCCATCAGCGATCCAGGATGTTACATCACTGATTGTGGTGTGCTTGTTACGAACAAGCAAACAAACACAGAGATGTTCACCAGCAGTGCTCTACTCAGTCTGACTTATTATTTGCTCTTCGAGGCAACAAAATATTTTTGGGAAATATACTCATCAATAACCACTACATAGCTTTGGTACAGGGTGTGTTTAGTGTAGTTTAACACACATATACAGCTTCCAAACACTTCAAAGCTTTCTTATGAACACGTCGTATCTTGCTTCCGTCACCTCATGTCACGTGACTTTGTGATCAGAGAGCATCCACCCCCAAATCATAGATTTCCAACCAGCTACTGAAATCTAGTAACCACAATAGGAAGTGCTCACTGCACTAACTAAAGGCTAAAACCACAATGGCTCTGTTCAACATTTTTGTTTCTACACGTGAACGTTTGACAGCTCTTATAGTTGCTGGAAGTCATATTGTTATTTCAAAGATAGTAGGCTAGCAGTGTGCGTTGCTATGCTAAGGCCCAGATCTGCGTCTGTACTGGATGCACTTATTATGCAATTGCATGTTTCTCCATATGTTAGACTGTTCCTTTAACATTTCAGCACACGTAAAAAAGGTCACGCACCACTGAACTGTTCTTGTCAAAGTGCTAATACTGTATGAAGATTGTGGGTTTGTCACTTCCTGTATGCAACATCCTGTCCCATATGTTTTAGGTGTTAACATAAAGATAGATGCTTATAAGCAGAGTTACTGGTGATGAGCAGGAAATGAAGCTGTGAGGTCATAAGTTTGTATTATTGTTGTTTTTTTTGTTTTTTTTAAGCGTGCTGAGTCACAGGAGCACTTCACTACATCACTGCTAAATCAACCCGTTCAGCCTTTATCACCTCTTACTGCTGGCAGGCACAGTGACCAAGTCCAATGAACACACTAATATAATAAACTAGTTGTTTTAGTGTCTGCATGCCTGCTAAGACTGCCTGCCTGGCTGGCTGGTGTCACACACACACACACAAACACACACAAACACACACACACACACATACACATACATACACACACATATACAGAGAGAAACAGGTTGCAGACTCTCTGGCTCCAAAGCGCAAGATCTCTCTGATTGTAGAAATTACAGCAGATAGAAAGGAGAAAAGATTAAGGTGCAGTGTAGGTCTGTGTGGATTTGGTTTTACAAGCATGAAGATTGTGTGGTGCTTATATGTTGTTTGTTAGGTGTGTGAGTTTGTGACTCTAAAGCAGCTGATCTGCTGGACTCCAGTGGAACTAGCGTATAGTAAATTCATTTATGTGTTAGTGGGGTAGAAAATGTTTGACTGATATATTTAATACTGAAAAAAGGCCCGTTCTGCTTTCTGTTAACAAAAGCAACATTAGTATAAAGAAAAACAAGTTAACTGTTTTTTATTGATATAAACTTGGACAACTAAGGATGAAATCCATTTATTAAGCAAGATGAACAGTCTACTGACATGCAAGCAGTTCTGTGAGGTTGCGCTTGAACTAAATGCTGACGTCAGCATGTTATAACACGATCGCAATGATAATGCAAGTGTGTCAATGTTTAGCAGGTATGATGCTTCCCATGTTCACCATGCTGTTTTAGCATGTTGACAGGCTAACATATGCTAAAAAAAAAATGTTAATATTATTTTTGGGGCTTTTTTGCCTTTATTGGACAGTTGGTGTCAGAGAGGCCAGCAGGAAACAATGGGAGAGAGAGAAATGTGTATGACATGCAACAAATATCCCTTGCTGGATTCAAACCAGAGAGGTTATGGGTATATGGCATACGCTGTAACCACTCAGCTATAAGGGTGCTAAAACATATGCTTATTGATACTGAACAGAAAGTACAGCAGATGCTGATGGGGATGATTTGAGTTGAATATTGGATACAATGAAATTTTGACCAGGTGATGGTACTACGTGAAATGAGAGATCAAAGTTATTAGATTTCATCCTCTGGGGACTGTCAATGTGTGAACCACATTTTACGGCAATCCATTCCAATAAATGAAGAGATATTTCAGTAAAGAACTAAAAAAGTTGATTTCTTGCAGAAGCACCAAAGTCATTAGAATGCATAGTCTGAGAATCATGAATGTCCAATCCATCAAGTAGATGTTGAGATATTTCACAGCATAAGTCAACTCTGACTTTTGTCTGATCTGATATTTAATACATTTAAATTCATATAGTTGATTGATTTAATTAGACAGTGTCTGGATGTGGCTCTATCCCAGCCTGGATCAATGTAGGACATTTCTAAATGTTATCATCCTCAACTGTTCTGATCTTGCAATCCATCTGGTTATCAAACTAATCTTAACTCTGTGTGTGTGTGTTTTTGTGTTTGCAGGACCTTTCGATGGGCGCGGTGTGACCCTGCTGGAGGTATGTGGCAGCTGGCCCGAGAGCTTCGGCGTGCCGCGACACATCGTGGGCTCAGCGGACGCCAGCGACGAAGGCCTCCGCGAGAGACTGGCCGACGCCATGTCCGAGTCCCCCTCCAGAGATATAGTGGGATCTGCTACAGGTCAGTGGAGAGCAGGACAAACACCCAACATCAACACAAGTCCACATGCATAAAACTTCTATTCTTCTGTTATCTGTTTAGGGTTGGACTTTAAAAAATGTAGTTGCTCAGGTCATTTAGATCTAGATCCTAATCCAAACTCCTGCTGAGAGGACCTTAACTGTTTTCCCATATTAACATTTCTTTGGATGCTTATGCAGTATGAACATTGCATATATTTAATGATACAATGATAACTTTAACTTTAACATAAGATGCTTTATGCACCTTAAATACAGATGTTGTCGGTCCAGATAGCACAGGAAACGTTCATCACGGCTGATCTGGCTCACTGTTTATTTTTGATAGAATTAATAATAAATCGCATTATAAATCTGTCCTGTGCAGCTATGAGTTCTGTTAACTCGCGTCACTTCCTCGCTGTGGCGTTACCCAGCTTCCCGTGCTGCTTGTTTGAGGTTCAGTGATGGATTAGCTCACCGCCAGTAGGATGTTCTGTCTATGAGACAAGGTTTTGGCATATTTGCACACGCCTTGCTTTACTTTTAGGCTTCCTGCCTGCGTGTGTGCGTGTGTGTGTGTGTGTGTGCGTGCGTGTGTGTGTGTGTGTGTGTGTGTGTGTGTAGCAGACATGCCGTTGGCCCTGACAGTCCAAATGGTTAACTCGTTTAGGAAGCAGCAGTGCTCTCTCTTTCTCTTCCCCCCTCTCCTTAAGTGAACAAGAGTTCCTTTGATTTCAATGTGTGTGTGAGCGGGGGGGGGGGGTTTGCAGTGTAGCTGCATAGAGGCAGCCACACGGGTGGGGAGTGGGGGGTCACAAGGCCCTAATGGATTTAGCATTGACTATCACCCCCCCTTCAACCATCCCCAGCCATATCAAATCCAGTCCCCCTTCTCTCTCTCTCTCTCTCTCTCTCTCTCTCTCTCTCTTTCCTCTTTCTGTCTCTCTCTCTCTCTTTCTCTCTGTCAGTCCTTAACCTCATTTGTAGACACGCTCTCTCTCTATTTCTCTCTCTTCTCATCACTCTTTTTTACTGCCCCCCCCCCCCCCCCCCCAATATCTCTCTGTGTGTTTCTTCATTAGATTAGATGTTGGAGACTCCCGGACACTCGTAGTCAGTCGCCTCCTGTTCTTGCCCCCCCCGACCCCCACCCCAATCGCATTGCATCTCGCCCCCCCCCCCCCCCCCCCCCCCTTTAATGCAACACAAAATTCATTACCGATCACATTACATCAAAATACACCCATGATACACACACATAGACGCACACACACACACACAGTCTTTCCTTCGCCTTAAGCTGTGCTGAAGACATCATCCACAGGGAATGTGATGGACTTGTTGGTTCCTCCATCCATTCATACAGACAGAGAGGCTTTAGTCTCTGTAGGCTAATCTAATAGCACAGCACTTCTGCACTTTAACATATAGGAAATGTCCCTGTGTCTGCTGTGGGGGGTGTGGGAGTGGGTGTCATGTACGGTCAGGAGTCGAGGGGGTTTTATGAAATAGAGACCTGGTTCAGTCAGTCACTCAGTCAGGCAGTGTTGTTCATCTCAGTGACAGTATGATGAATATATACCTGTTTATTAAAGGAAAAGTGTTACCTTAATTACAAAAAATATACTTAATTTTCTCACTTTATCTATCTATCTATCAGATTTATAGAGAGATCCCATCTGTCTGTCAACACTTTTTAATTGGAACTGCTTCCTATCAATAAAATAGTCCTTATAGGAAACTGTTCATGGTGTGCTCTCAGTGTTATTGACAGTTACGTGGACATAGATTCTGACTTTTTAAATGTATTTTTTCCAGTGCTGTGAGCACCACAAATGAAATGCCATGAACATGCATGGGATTCAGAGTGGAAGCAGAAATCTCACACTCAGAAAACTCAAATACCAGAACAAATGAAACCAGAAGCATCTGCCTGAGTGAGAAATATAATGAGACATTTTGATCACATGTTAAACAGATACACACAAGGTTTCAGTGTCACAGTGGTCTAAATGTCATTTTAGAGGCTTTTTTCATTCTAATGTGCCATTTTCATAAATGATAACTTATATGATATCTATATTTATACTAAATAGAAATGGTAGAATATTAAAGTTAATACACCAAATAGGATGTCTTTTAGATGATACCCACTCCGAATGCTAAAGCCTCATATTAGCTTTGGCTGAACTTTGGAGGTCATTTTAACCACAGATTGCATATTTTGTCCCCCATCACCTACAATGGAATCCCTCGAGGAAGGGATTTCTTTAGAGGCAGTATGGTCTGGAGGGAACAAACCAAAAATGCACATATGGGCATGTTTGGATTATTTTAACACAAGACTTGAAAAAACCTTTAAGCTAATTTGAATTTTAACAGGAATTCAGTTTAAAAGAAGTTTGAATTTGTACCGATGTAAAAAAAAACTAGCACAGAAATGTTGGCCTCATGAGCTTTTTTTTTTGTTGAATTGGAAAAACATAAGATTTTTAGATGAAGTCTGGTGTGATGACACTTGACTATAGTAAAATACAAATGTGAAATTAGATGTAAAACACTTCTGTAAGATACAAACAATAAACAAAGGATCAATGTAACAGTGAAGATGTAGATTTAAGTTAAATATATATATAATAAACTGTTTATCACAAGGTGTGTGATGTATAGACTGGAGCAGAAAGGAGAGGCTCTGTAGGAAAGCATGAGAGACAAATCCAACAGTCAAATTTATTTGAATAATTCAAGATGAAATGTGAACACACCATATATAAAAAGCAGCTCATATTCTAACTATTGATAAAAGATGTATCAAATCCTTAGCGTTGCACACTAGAGTCCCATCCATCTTTAGACCCCAGACCTCAAGCTATGGATGAATAAATGAAGCACACAGTCATGTGGAGCACCAGCATTTCATTCTTTCTTTTTTTTTTTTTATTCATTGCGGTATTCCTGCGCAAGACTCAGGAATAATGTTAAAAACGTTTTCTTGGCCCGGACTCCAAAGATCTGATTTCCTGTGGCTTTCTATTGGAACAAGGCAACAGTCAACATGTCATTCTGTCCACATATGATCCACACATGATACATTCCCCCCCCCCTCCTTGGGTAAACGTGAAAGACAGGGGGGGGGGGGGGGGGTGGGGTTTGTTTTGTTTTTTTGTTTTTTTGTTGCCAGAGTTGTGACATCCAATTAATAATTCACAGTTGCTGAAATTTCCATGTTAATATATGTGCACTTAAAGTGTTTCCGTTGTGAATTGAGCTGTATACGGTGTGTTTAAAGGCTCTGTGAATGTGTGTGTGTCTTGGCATGAGACTTAGATGGGCAGAGCCAGATGGTATCTTGCTCAGTGTCTCCATTTGCTGGGAGCTGTGGCTCCAGCGCTTAGACACACAGCACAGTGGAGCTGTTAACACAGACCATGAACCTGATTACGAACACACACACAGACACACATACACACATACACACACTCTTACCTCACCTATACACACATTCCCTTCATCTGGTTCCCTGTCATCTGTTTCCACGCTACTGTTGAGAGAATTTTCCACAAACTGATACGTGATTATTGTCAACCGTCGTTATTTCTGCCCCTCTTTCACTGTTTCGTCTACAAAAACATTTTGCCGTATGATAATCCACAAAAAAAATAGATTTTGGATGGAAGCACAGCAACAAACTTTCCCCCCCCCCCCCCCCCCTGCATCTCCTCACACACTCAGAGGATCTCAGCGCTGGAATGCTCGCTGATGTAACAAATCACCGTCTCTCTGACATTCTCCTCCAGCACAAACACACATTAACACACACACATATACACACACACACACACACACACACACACACACAGATACTCTCTCTCGCAGATTCACAGGGAAAACAAAGCCTCCAGTCAGAGTAATGGGGCTCTCACGCTAAGGCCGAGACCCAGCGTCGCCAGCTTGGAGGGCAGGTGACACTCACATAGAGAGATGGACGGATGGACGGAGGGAGAGAGAGAGAGAATAGGAGATGAAGAAGAGAAAGAGAGAGAGAGAGAGAGAGAAAGAAAGAGAGAGAGTCACTGCTGACTAAAACACACTGGAGCTGAAATTAGATTTGGCTCCAATGATATAATGTTGCTAACTAGATTTGCCTTATTGGTGCCTGCCCAACATAAATTCCATTGAAGCCATATGGAGAGTGGACTACTGCTCAACACGACCTGGTTTATGTCAGCTTGGCAACAATGGCACTTTTTTTTTTTATGTCTGTTTACTCACATCATGTCATCTCACCATATACCTTTTATTTTATTTATTTTTTAATTTGTCTCCATGTTTGGTGCTTAGTGCTCGTTGCATCTGTGTCATTTACTGTGCATCATAGGACTTTTCCAGAGAAAGAGATACCAGACACCATGTATTTACAACAGGAAGTGTAAACAGATTCAGAGCAAATTGAATCACTTTGGTGTTGTGTTAATCAGCCATAGAGAACAGCTAAGTGAACATCTGTCTCTGATACTGTATGTACTGTTATAAATCAATCTTTTAAAAAAAAAAAAAAGATGATGTTTTACAGAGTGACAAAGCTGTGGGAAAAAACTCTGGTTAGGTTTAGACACAAAAAACACTTGGTTAGGGGTTAGAGAAGGATCACTGTTTGGGTTAAGATGATTATTTGAAATGTGGTGTAGATTAAAGTTACTACATCCTTAAAGTTAGGAAACCGTCGTTGTCATGGCGACAGTGACAGCGCAACAATCTTAATTATGGTTTTTTTTGGGAGGCTGGGGCAGCTGTGGTTCAGGAGGTAGAGCGGGTCGTCCGCCAATCGAAAAATCAGCGTTTCGATCCCCAGCTCCTCCGGTCCACATGTCCATGTGTCCTTGGCAAAGATACCGAACCCCACATTGCTCCTGATGGCTGCACCAACAGTGTATGAATGTGTCTGAATACGTGAATGTGACTTGTAATGTAAAAGTGCTCTGAGTGGTCAAAAAGGGAAGTGAACAGCAAGCTCCTGCAGCAAAGTGCAAAGTCCACTTTTTGTAAGTTAGGATCAAACCAACCACCCAACCCACCACCTGTGAATATGGAAATGTGTTTGCTTATATAGACAACACCTGAACCGTGTCACGTCTTCAAGTCGTAATTATTATTACGACATCACGATGTATGGTCTATCTAAACTCTAGGCCTGTGTTGGGCTTGTGATTGTTGTTCTGAATATTTTCTACTAGTAATTCCGTTTTCTTTTTTAATTTATTTTACCTACCAAGAGAAGAAAAATTCCAGCCTATAGTTACAAAAGCATAAGCTGCTCGTTATATTATATTAAATTGGATTAAATGCAATTCAGTAGAGATATGCAGACTGACATCAAGCTCAGCACCATTCATTATATATTGAATCTGCTGTGTGGTGTTTAATGTTTACATTACTGCATTACATTACATTACAAGACTGCACAAGTTCAGTGTAGGTTCAGAATGCAGAGCTGTGGATGCGTAGCCGGTAGAAAATATAAGCATGTGTAAATAAAGTGCTGGGTTACGGCTCCATGTCTGTTTGAGAGTGTGAGCCAGCACTAGTACTGACTGCACTGACAGTGCGTGGCTAAATGAACAGAGCAGAGACAGATCACAACAAACTTAGATATGTCATATATTTAAATCCAAACAACTTTCCATTAGGAACTTGTGTTGTAAAGAGAGCAACGGTTCACACAACCAAACAAGCAAGTAGCATAAATGAGTCAGATTAGTCTGGCTACATACCATTAAGTATTTAGTGGGGGGTGAATAAAAGTGAATACCTTATAATATTATCCAGAGTGCAGAGACACTGTGACTAGAATCAAACATTAAACCCATTAAACTGCACCTGTGCTAACTTTTTCATTCTACAGCAGCAACAAAGACTTGCTTTCACCATAACCACGGCTCCATGTCAAGCTATTCTGAACAATTAAACACACCATTACATTAATAGATTAGAGAAAAAATCCAAAAAACTGAAAACACATTTGTGTATCAGAACTTATTTTTTTCTTCTTTCCTCTCCCATTAATCATCTCACCACCCCTCACATTTATCTGCTGACCGTTTGGAGGGGCCCCACCCCTAGGTTGGGAACCACTGGACTAAACTAGCTAACTGTATATAAAGTAGTGTAAACTAGCTCCACCTCCAGCAGCTACAACAGTAACATGCTGCTCTAACACTGATGCTTCACTATTAATAATCTAATGATGTCATAATAATAATATATCAGTCAGAGGACCAAACCACTACTTTTACTGTAATACTGCATACTACATCACTATAATACTGCAGTACTTTTACTGTAATACTGCATACTACATCACTATAATACTGCATACTACATCACTATAATACTGCATACTACATCGCTCATAATACTGCAGTACTTTTACTGTAATACTGCATACTACATCACTCATAATACTGCAGTACTTTTACTGTAATACTGCATACTACATCACTCACAATACTGCAGTACTTTTACTGTAATACTGCATACTACATCGCTCATAATACTGCAGTACTTTTACTGTAATACTGCATACTACATCGCTCATAATACTGCAGTACTTTTACTGTAATACTGCATACTACATCACTCATAATACTGCAGTACTTTTACTGTAATACTGCATACTACATCACTCATAACACTGCAGTACTTTTACTGTAATACTGCATACTACATCACTCATAATACTGCAGTACTTTTATTGTAATACTTAAACTACATCACTCATAATACTGCAGTACTTTTACTGTAATACTGCATACTACATCACTCATAATACTGCAGTACTTTTACTGTAATACTGCATACTACATCGCTCATAATACTGCAGTACTTTTACTGTAATACTGCATACTACATCGCTCATAATACTGCAGTACTTTTACTGTAATACTGCATACTACATCGCTCATAATACTGCAGTACTTTTACTGTAATACTGCATACTACATCGCTCATAATACTGCAGTACTTTTACTGTAATACTGCATACTACATCACTCATAATACTGCAGTACTTTTACTGTAATACTGCATACTACATCACTCATAACACTGCAGTACTTTTACTGTAATACTGCATACTACATCACTCATAATACTGCAGTACTTTTACTGTAATACTGCATACTACATCACTCATAATACTGCAGTACTTTTATTGTAATACTTAAACTACATCACTCATAATACTGCAGTACTTTTACTGTAATACTGCATACTACATCACTCATAATACTGCAGTACTTTTACTGTAATACTGCATACTACATCACTCATAATACTGCAGTACTTTTACTGTAATACTTAAACTACATCACTCATAATACTGCAGTACTTTTACTTAAGTAGGATTTTTCATGCATTTTTCAACTTTTACCTGTACTATAATATTGTTGCATTGATGTATTTGTACTTTTACATAAATAAAGGCCTGAAAAATACTTTTTCGACCACTGGTAAAAAATAAATGGTTTCTACCAGGACAAAAAACAAAGGAGGTACACTTGACTAACTGTATTACCTCAGCACAGGCTCATTAGAACAAAATGAATCCTATTAACTTTTCTAAACTACAACTAATGACAAATATACTTAATTTTTCTTAAAATAACATGGTCTTATTTTTCTTATTCCATTCTATTCCAACTCTTTTCTTTTTTTCAGGACGTTTTGTTTTAGATTTTAACTTTATGAAAGTGTCATATTCTTATGATCCTACATTTGGCTTCTGAAACCCTCAGCTATGCTGATATGCATCTGTCTCAGAAATCTATGTCTGTGTCTTTGAGCATTACCAGGATTGTACAGATACAAGTTTAAGCCGACAATCTGTGACTCACAGTATCATCACGACTCACAGACTGAGACTGGATAATGGTTTAGGCTAAATACCCTGTACTCGTGGTGCCAACAGTACTCCATTTGTTTTTTCATGTTTCTGTACAGAGCAGTGTGTGTGTGCGTGTGTATGTGTGTGTGTTGGGTTTAGTTTGGGTGATTGATGAGGCAAGGGTGCTGGGGACCACCCACACCCACTGCAGCTCTGGTCGTTGGATCCAAACTCAAAGAAAGTGGGAGTTATAATGATAATAATTCTACTAATAATAACAATAATAATAATAATAATAACAGAAATAATAGTAAGACTGTCTGAACAGCGCAGAGCTCAACTGGCTCTTTCAACGCCCGACTCAACACAAATATTTAGGGGAGCCTTATCAGCACCGAACGGCTGAGAGTATTTCCTCCTGTGTGTTCATGTGTGTTAGCGCGTGTGTGTGTGTGTGTATATGTATGTGTGTGTTTTTTTTTCATATTCAGCCCATGTTGTGTGTGTCTGTAGATGGATATGAACGCCAATGTGTTTGGAGCATATGTATAAACACCCGTGTGTGTGTGTGTGTGTGTGTGTGTGTGTGTGTGTGTGTGTGTGTGTGTGTGTGTGTGTGTGTGTGTGTGTGTGTGTGGATGCATACGTTTGTGTTTAATAACTACCCATTGCATGTGTTTATATTTGAGCTGTATGTGTGTGTGTGTGTGTGTGTGTGTGTGTGTGTGTGTGTGTGTGTGTGTGTGTGTGTGTGTGTGTGTGTGTGTGTGTGTGTGTGAGGCTGTGTTTTATTAGCCATACCCCTCACATTCACATGCATGTGTTAACAGAGTATACATGCAAGCTCTATACTTGTGCGTGTATATACAAGTGTTTGCAATTATTTGGGTTTGTGTGTACGCATGTGTTGATGGAGAGGTGTTTCTATCAACTACCTAATATCCTCATGTGTTGAATATATGCTGATATGTGTTTTATATATGTGTGTGTGTGGGTGTACAGCAGTACCTCTGACCTGCACTACCTTAAAATGTTCGTATTATTTATGAGCTCGCAGGCGGCGGTCAAAACAGGCACCCCGACTTAATAATTGGTCATTTGCTGTTGAAGCCTCGACTGTAGGCCTCTGACTTGGTGACGCACTGTATGTAGGCTTTGGGAGAGTTCCACTCCACTTCTGATGTTATCACCTCAGAGAAAACATTAGCTCTGTGGCCATATGCTTCTTTTCTCTCTCTCTCTCTCTCTCTCTCTCTCTCTCTCTCTCTCTCTCTCTCTCTCTCTCTCTCTCTCTCTCTCTCTCTCTCTCTCTCTATGTTTACAGATAAAGAAAGTTCAAAACAGGAAAGATCCATTGATGTAAGTTCTCGGTGTCGATTGAGGGTTTCCTCTCAAACACACATCTGACCGCACCGACATACATATTTATTTGTGAACATATGCGTATCGTGTTGATTTTAGCACTCGGCCTAAATCTTAAAGAGACAGCGCAACGTCGCTTATCTCTCTTCACCCCATTTACTAATCAATATTACACTAGACAGCATTGCGCTTTAATAGCGTGCTATTTTTCCATTTGGACCAAGTGTTCTTTTCCCATTTGATGAATGTGCACTGTATATTATAATAACCTATCAAATATAATGCTTTATTGTCTTAATGCCACTGGCAACTGCTAAGAGCCCGTAATCTACTGTATGCATCTAACTGGTGTCGTGCTTCTGACTGGAAAAAATGCAATACATTACTCATTACTGTTACTCATTTCTGCAGCACCATAATTGCTTCAGTTATTAGTCCCCGTGGGCAGTAATTCGTTCATCTACTCCTTATTTTTTCTGTTGAATGTCCAGGTTTGAGGCATGTCTTCAAAACAGCCTCGAAAACTTTCCTCTCCATTACACTGTGGCTCTTCGTGACTGATCATAAAGATGCCGTTGTCATCATTTCACTTTTTAAATGATAATCTTTTCCAACCCCACATAACATCAATCATGGGATCATTTCCAATCAGAATAGTGGAATAGACCCGTGTAGACCAATTTCTATCATTATGTGTTTGTTATCACAGTAATAGGAACATTCAACCACAAAAAGCTTTGGACACATGTGAGAATAGACTTTGCATGACATATGCTCTCAGTTTCAGTCAATTTCAGAGGTTTCTTTCTAGTGCACTGATATTAAGGTACAGCTCTTAACAGACCGACAGGTTTCAGCTTGCGGCCTTCATCGGCATCATCATAAAACACATTATAAGCACTATTTAAATAGGGTAGTTAAAAAGCAGAAAGATATTAAAAACATACAAAAAATAACCAATTATGTGAATCCAGATATGTATCAGCCAATGGGTTATCTACCAAGATGGGTTGGGTATGTGGTCATGTGACTTCAGGCCAATCATTATCCAAGTATCCAATAGATGACACCATGGGTGACACTGTATTTGGTCCATAAACCAGAAAAATGTAACCAAAGGGGTGATACTCAAGATACTCAAGTGTTCCCATTTCATATGCCATTTAGCTCACATGTATACATATACAATGAAAATCAACTATTCTATTCTGTTCTCATAACTCAAGGAGCCTTGCAGTCCTGTCGCTCTTTCCAAATATCCCAACATCACAGTTAATTGTCATAAAGGTTTTTCTGTCTGTTGTAGTTGTCATTGGATTTTACCAGCAACAGGTAATGAGCTGATATGATATACTATAGGTGATGCTGCTGGTTGGATGTCATGGTGTGGAGCTGATAGTTTTGTAACGCCGTCTTAGGTGTGGGTAATGCTTTTTAAGCCAGGCGTCGTACTGTTTCCAGTGTGCATAATGCATTATAAGGCCTATCAACAGCACGCATGTGTATGATTTGAAGTATGACGCACATCCGCCTTTTATGCTTTAATGTTACTGTACTGCACCGTTTGTATGTTCACATCACAGTCCTTAATGCTCAATACCCATGTTTATTTGTTGATGGTTCCCATTCATGTTTTTAAGAATCTCTGGTGTGGACACATGGTTGAGGTCCTAAACCGCCACGCATGCACAGATTGAACTATAATGTGAGGTGTGCGTGTACAAAATGATCAACAATAATGTTATTCGTGCAACCGTGAATAACATGAGTCCGCTGGCATACGTGTTCAGGATTATAGATTATGGAGGCCGACAGACAATACAGGTGATTAGGATGAGAATGAAAATGAGAAGGTGACATAAGGATGGTGATGTGGCAGATCATATCATATCACAATTTTCTTTTTCAGGCAGAATAACGATCCACGATCCACGATCTTACCATATTTTGGGGTTTTGAGACTATTTTGCAAGTTACTGAACAGTACTCAAGATTTTAAAAACTTTATTGTATGACATGATAGAAATTAGTCTTAGTTTAGGGGCTCGCACATAAAACATAAAAACATACACCCATGAAAGACTCATATAAAATCACATTAAAACACAAAGAATTAATAAGAGCAGTTGTGCAAAGCTGCATTAAAAAGTAGTGACAGTCTATTTGACCTCATTTAAAATGGATTACTGCAGTGTGAAACTAAACTAACTAGAACAACCAAACTCATTTCACAGCTGAAAAGCAAACAGTCGATGTTGTGTAGAAGTGTTAGTGTTAACGACAGGCAACAGAAAGAAAAAAAACACATGAATTCCAGTGTGACCATTCTGACAGTGGTCACATAGCCTGAGATCAGATATGAACTAGATCAAGGACCACAAATTCAAGTTGTCCAGATCTGATATGTAAAAATCAGATTGGATTTGTTCACACTTGTTTAAAAAAAAAATCATATCTGAGTAACTTGTAGACAAAAAAAACAAACAATGTATCTAGGCCACCTGATAGAAAAGCAACCTATGCATTGTTCATTCATACTTTGTGGGAATACACAAATGTGGACTTTGTCATTGAATACTGGCTTAAAATGAACAGAGCAACCAAACAGAAAATAATGCACACCCTACAGCCAATCATAATCAAGTATTCTCTACATATACTGTATATTCTTGTCCCATTCACTCAGCGGTGGCATTTAAACAATGTGCTGTAGCTCGTCCACTTCCGATGTGTTCGATGTGTTGTGCATTCTGAGATGCTTTGCGATTTTCCATAACATCTTGTTTTTGTTTTTTTTTTTCGTTTTTGGCTCCATTCTCTGTAAACTCAAGAGAATGTTGTGCGTCAGACATCAGTAGTTTCTGAGATATTCTAACCACTCCGTCTGGCAACAACAATCATTCCACAGTCAGTCACATTTCTTTCCCATCCCGATGTTTGATCCGAACAAACAGCTGAACCTCTTGACCACTGAGCTGCTGCCACATGATTGGCATTAGATATTTGCGTGAACGAGCGAGTGTGCGGGCGTACTTAATAAAGTTCTTTTAAATGCTGAGTGCTTTAAAGTGGTGCGTATGTAGTCAGGGCTGTAGACAAAGTGACAAGTCATTTGACAAAAGCTTGACAAGTACTGCTGCTGGTGTCAGTATGCATTTTTTATCAGTCTACAATAAAGTGGCTTATCCATGTCTAGGAGATCTCCTGAAGCCTGAAGCCATGCAAACAAGCTGCTTTTTTTTCTGTTATATAAAAAATGAATTGCCTTTTTTTACGTTTCGCTATTATATAAATCATTCCATAGAAAAACCTCATTAATTGGTCTATTAAGGAAACATGGAAACTAGACTGCACGCCTGTTCAGACAGCTGTGTGATTTAATGGTTGTACAATACATCCTGTATTTGAATTGGCTGCATACTCCATTAACACAAAGCCAGGCTATTATCCTGCCGACTGACTGGTTTCTTTGCTATTCAGCCTTGTTTTTAGTACACTGATACCCATCATAAAAGCAACAACGCACAAGGACGGGTGGAGGGGTGCGGGCGGACCGGCTTGGAGGTCTTTCTTTTTGTTCCTATCAATCAGCGCAGACGTCTGCTGGCCTCGGTTTCTACACATACACGCAAAAAGCGTACCGTCACATGCAAACTTTATTTGCATAGCGCATTGTTGATTGTTGTACTTCCTGTTTAAGTGTCTATAATGTGTCACTAAATAGCCTGGACTGTGGTTTAGAATTTTCAATGTTAGTGCTGATATGTATACTTTTACACAATAGAGAAATGAAGAAAAGCAAGTCAACAGATGTAATGTGTACAAGCTGTTTAGCCAAAGCTGTTTGGGCTTTTAAATTCACACATTCACAGTTAGTGCATGTGTCTATGTGCGTATGTGTTGATCCTGACTTAATGCATGTATAGGTGTGAGAGAGTGTGTGTGTGTGTGTATGAATATGTGTGAATACAGTATAGAAGCATAAATGTGACAAGTGAATTCAATCAAAAGTTATTCAGTGTACATGTATTGTTGTCTTTGAGGAATATTAAAACCTGAGGTGTCGAATTTAAAAAATGCTGACCTACAACAGGCAACCGCACAAGAGCTTTGTCTAAATAAAATGGTCTAAAATCGACAAAATGATGATTTAAATTCAAGAAGTATCCAATCAAAAACATTTAAGACAAGACATTTAATGCCATCTTCCAATACTTACTGTCTCAGACACATTGAAGTCATCCAACACATAGCCCTAGTTTCACTCTATTTTCATAGATATCTTAATGTTACACATTCTGTAGGTCCAGAAAAAACAATTCATTTCTATGGAATCTCCCAGATCAGCTGATCTGCTCGTTGAGACGTAAACCCATGCAAATGTTTCAGTTTGCTTTGGTTTTATTCTGTCATAAAACAGATTACACAGAACACGCTTGTCCAAATATTCAACCAAAGAACAAACAAACAAAAAACACACATTCAATCAATTTACTTGCTGTCTAACTTTGGTAAACACAATTCATGACATGAATAGCTGGCGGTTAGACTTACATAGTTTTGCCAAGAACCCTGCAAGTATTCACTACGTCACTTAAGTTTAAAGCACCGTCCATTTTTTTGTGTGATGGAACTGTCTGCTGTGAAATGGTCAAATATTCAAATAGTGTATTATTATGATAGAAGACAATTAGCACTTGGATTTTCCAGTCACAACACTAAACCTACAAGGTCTTTACAACAAAGGTTGCTCTCATATTTTATAGCCCCGCTTTGTGATCGAGGCTCATTATGTTTTTTGTAATCCTTGCTTTCTCAGCTTTAATCATTGACAACTGTGCTGAGTATCGTTAAATGTACACATTAAACCCCTTCAGTGGGTCTAGACATACACGCACGTTCTTCTAACCACCGAACCAAACGGAGAACACCAAGTCCAGTTTTCCACCACCACCAGTCGCAGTTTGGAAGCGACTGCAGCTGAAATGTAAACAGCATGACCAGAGCAACTAGTCTCACTGCATTCACTTCTATTAAAGAGCAGGCTGCTGTTTACTTGTACATGCTGTTCCTTCCGTTTGGTTGGTTACAATACTGTATGTCAGGACCTAGTGGTACCGTTACCGCTATCCTCTCTCCTTTGCTGTTTACATGGACTGATAAGCATCTCTAAGGCCCATAAGCAAGCATGCATTTGTGTTGTTTAGGAAGTGTCTTGTAGCCTTTTTCAGGAAATTGACTGAGGAAGTTTACCGGTATAAACTAGACTAATATTTACTGGTAACTCTTTAAAACCGTGACTAATTTAGGATGAGTTTCGGTCTGTGTCATCTGTCATTACAGATGTTTCAGTGGAATAACGAGTAACCGGTAACGTAATTAAATAACAAAATAAATGTAATTGAAATCCGATAGTTAGGAAGATTGCAAAAAGGATTCCATATGAATGTATGTCTTCTCGGAAAGAAAGCTTATATGGAGGATATAACATTCATTCTGTTGTATTGCATCTTTTTGCAGTGCAGGAATGACTTATTTTGGCATATTTCTGGACAACGTGGGTCAAGCAAAGCCATGGGAACAAATTTGAGTGCAATACCATCTAGGGTATGGCTAACCAAGAGGAAGAAGTGCACCAGGCTTTGAAGCCAAGTTGACATACTGGCCAAACTTTGAACTTACAACATCTGGGTCCACCTTGGGCCCAAAAGAAAATATGGGGGAAAAGGAGCAGCTATAAAATGATGGATCCATTTTCTGAGCGTCATAACCCCCCCCCCCCCCCCCCCCCCCCACAATATGACTCACTATCAGAAAGCAAGCCATTTAGTCTGATAACATTTAGAAAGTCGAGAAGAGCTTTTTTCGTTTTTTCATGTTTTTGTGTTGAGCATGCAAACCCACGAGACCAGAGATTGTATGTGTGGTCAAGTTTAGACTACTAAAAAACTAAATTAAGGGTATAGGAAAGGTGGCGGTTCAGTTAGATATTAAAAAAAAGTAAACATGCCCCAGTACTTCTAGTCAGTGTTAACATTTTCAGTATTTAAAGGTAGAATTTCGTGGCATTTTGCAGTGAGGATGCTGATTACAACCAACTGACCAACTCTTTTTCTCAACTTTAATCAAATGTCTTGATTTGCCATTAGGGAATATAGAAGGGAATCAAAGGAAATACATTGACAGTGAATGCTTTCCAGATGTGGTCAGTTGTGGACAGTTTGCCAACAGATTCAATATACTGTCTATACTTTATCTTCATTTTAAAAAAGTGGTCGAAATCAAGCTTCAGAGTTCTGTTATTCAAAAGATATTCCCCCATTTGGTGTTTTGATGATGGTGGTGGAGAGCGCTGACCGACACATCACTCCAAAATCTCCCAGAGGTCTTCAGTTGGGTTAAGATGTGGTGACTGTAAATGCTGTAGCATCTGATCCACATCATTTCATATGGAAGCGTCATGCCTGTAGGGGTAGCGTCAGAATTTAATGTTTCCTCATTCATTTATTTTACCCTCACGTACTGATCATATTCAGACATATCCACAGTATCCCTTCATAATAACTCTCAAATGATTAATGAATGCTTCATCAGTCACAGGTGAATGTGTCATTCATCCTTAAGGAAGCTTTCAGAGAGCAGAGATACTTTGTTCTTCAGTTTCAAACATTTACAATCACACCTATGTTACATAGAACAGGAGGAACATGACGAGTTCAATGAATTATATTAAATATGAAGAATGCCAACATGCCAGTCATTTATGGATGTTTTAGTTAAATATGGGTCAAACAGCTGCATACAAATGTTCGTAAGAAGTTTATAAATAAATATATATATATGAATAAATATTTCTGTTTTTGTATATTTGGGTTCACATTAGAAGTCGTCAGTAAGAAAACAGTTTTTTTTTTTTTTTTTTTTTTTTTTTTTTTTTTACTGCTCTCAAATGTCAAAATGGGTCAAATTTGACTTTGAACAGTATGTAAGTGTTAAGTCTATTTGTGTACATGTGAGTTGGTCCGGCTTAATTGTTTAACACACACATTTACACAAGGTTTGTATAAAGTGGGCCGCGGCTCCATCACAACGTCGCTGACCCCTCTGTGGATGAATGATAGATATGAATTCACAGGACATGGATGAAACATACCAGGAAAAAGATGTCAAAGAGTCAAATGTGTCTGCTCTTGCTTCCCTTTAGAGCAAACTGAGTGTAATAGTATTAGTTTTCAACATGCCAATCTGATTTGTCATGAACTCCCAGGCCTTTCAGTCTGTCCAGAAAGCAGACTACATAAAAAATGAAGTCTTTCACTGTCTAACATTTCAATTGACGTAAATATGGCCAGTCTTTAGCTACCGGCTTTCTTACAGCTTCCATATGCGTACAGCTGTATGTATATTGTACGTTGCATAATTGTGACTATGATCTCAATAGCCGGCCTAATGTACAGACTGAAGTACTCACGCGGTGGACCACACAGACACACACGCGTGCACACACCATTTGGATACTTGACTAACTCCAAACTATTAGTTAATCATTTTGTGACATGCCCAGAGGGCCATGTTGTCCCCTCGCTTTAACCAAAGAGAGAGGAGAAAGCAAGAGAGGGAGCAAATGAGTGCACTCTCTCCCCCTGAAAGCTACTCAACGCTGTCGTGACAGACAGAAAGAACAAACGCAGAGGAGGAAGAGAGAGAGAGAGAGCGAGAGAGAAAGAGAGAGAGAGAGAGAGAGAGAGAGAGAGAGAGAGAGAGGGGAAAAAAGACGTCAGGGACCGAGTGAAAGAACAGAAAAGGGAATGCGAGGGCTGGCTGAGGCCGGAGAGTATGGTGCTGAGAGAAGAGACGGCGAGTGTGAAAGCAGAGTGTGGTCATTATATCTGCCCTTCAGCGCTCCTCCTCCTCCTCCTCCTCCTCCTCACCCACCACCACTACCTCTCCTCTCTCTCTCTCTCTCTACACGTTGCCAGGCGAGAGTTTGAGCGTAATGTGCGGCGACAGTGTGAGACGATGAAGAATAATTCCTGTATTCAGAGCCGCCACCGCTCGCCCCTCCTCCTCCTCCTCCTCCTCCTCCTCTTCTTCATCCTCCTCCTCCTCCTCATCCTCTCTCTCAACTCCACTGACAAGTCAGGCCTGGATATCATTGTATCATTTATCCCAGGCTCGCTTCTGCCACTCTGCCTCGTTTGCCCAGAGGGAAGTGTGAAAAGTGTGTGTGAGTGTCGAGAGAGTGTGTCTACATGTGTGAGGGCCTGTGTGTGTGTGTGTGTGTGTGTGTGTGTGTGTGTGTGTGTGTGTGTGTGTGTGTGTGTGTGTGTGTGCGTGTGTGTGTGTTCTGGATGCAGAATGTAATTGTGTGTATATGTGTCTTTGCGTGTTAGTGTCACACTGCACTTGTGTGTACGTTGTGTTTGTGTGTGTGCGGCTCTAGCTGACTGCAAATGGGCTTTTGTGGAGTTTTTTGGAGACTGCACTTAACAGCTCGCTCAAGGGAGACACACACATTCACAGCGACACACACATATACATACACGGATACACACACACACACACGTGGGGCTGTAAGGGTTCACAAAAATGGAGGCAGAGCGAGAGCAGAGCGAGAGAGAGAATTAGGGCGAGAAAGAGAAAGAGAGAGATGGTGAGAGTGGTGAGAAGCACTTTTTAAAGCCCCCTTCTCCTGTGTCTGTTTTGGGACTGGAGACACACTTTGTGCCGAGCATCAGAAATGGACTCGTGGCGGAGGGCGATTCCACTTCGCCCAATCTGTTTCACCGCCGCCGGCGCTGACGGCGTCGGTACGCAGCGAAACACTTGTTGTCGCTGTTGCTTCTGTGGCTCGGCTGACTCCTGAACTCCGGCTTCTGTCAGATGGCTCCGCTCTCTGTGATCCGTGAGCCGTCACTCAAACTGCATCCAGGCCATTTTTCTTCCAAACTGTCGCTCCAGCTGATACCAGTGACTTCCATCATGTGACACTGAGAGATTGAACCATATGGTGGGATGTTACAAAAATGCACATTTGTACATTATACACTGAATGACAGCGTTGGGGCGTAATGTGTTCCAAAGTACGGTTGAATCACCGCGCACGTGTATGGCAGCTCAGAAGGGACAGCATTCACTTTGTGGAAATATTCGCATTATTTTGAATTTAATTGTGACAGCAGGTGTGAGTCAAACACCAACACTCCCATCCTGCCAACTGAGATTCCAACAAAGACTTTTTTTTAAATTATTTTTAATGATTGAAAAATATTAACAGTACATTAAAAACACATTGACAGTACAACACCATGTACAACACCATGACTGCCTTCGCTGAGAGACCGCCTGAAAGTTTTCCCTCCTTCTTCACCGTGACTCCCTAAGCATGCAGAATTCTTGGAGTCGATCAGGGAGGCAGTCAGGAGGAGACTTTTTACCCTAACTTTGAGTGTGGTGTATCAGAACAGGTATAAACTTCATTTAAAGCATACTAAACCCCTGTAGGATTCTAAACTAAAACCGCTATAAGCATCGATTTATTATTATTGCACTCGAGCTACTTAAACACCAGAACACACAGTAACATGCTGTGTAATATGTCTTCAGTACCACTTGTGAAAGGACCTGTGTTTGTGTGCATGAAGGCAAAATCCATTAAAACCCTTCAAAGCATTTGACTTAAAAGGACATGAGAACATGATTTAAATCAACTTTTGTGAATTCACAGACATTAAAGTAGCACACAGTGCACTGGCTCAGCACGCACACACTCACATGAGAAAACTTGTTCCGGTTCTATATGCACAATGCAAAGAAGATGAGATCACGCACGTCATACTTTCCATAGCTGCAAGAGTGCACAAGGGTGTCATCTGCTCCTGTACTTGAGTACCGTGACACCTACAAGTGGGCCAAGTGCACACGTGAAGATTTGAACATACTGTTACACTTGTGTTGCTCACTCATAGTGTTGCATATGATTCAGGTCAGGAAAAAAAAATAATAATAACTTTATTTGTATAGCATCTTTCATACAATAAATGCAGCTCAAAGTGCTTTACAACAAAAGAAATGACATACACCAAGTGCTCCATATTAAAAGGGACATAAAAGGAGCGGGTTAGGGTTAGGGTTATTTTCTTGTATATCCCAGAGACAACCAGAGGTGTTGTGGCAAAATGTTTATCCCTTCAGTAACTAGGAATGTTTATTTCTAAAGCCTAATTTCAATCTTTATTGTATCATTAAATGTTTAGCATTTTCATACAGGAAAGCACATCCATAAATAGTGATGTCATCAAAACATTCTTCGGTTGTATAATATCACAATCCAGTGCATGTAACATCTTAACATACATGATTTAAGTACATATAACTTGTGCAACACATACAGTATAAGCACAATGTTTTGTATTCACACGCATTCACTCACTCAGATAGTGTTTTTTTTCGGGGGGTGCATAAACTCAACGCACTTGTATACAAGCATTCTGCTCACACCTCTCATGTATACACATATATTACACACACGCACAATCTCTCCTAACATGACCCTGCACACGGGTGTGTGTGCGTATCAATAAAATATGGCGGCATGAATAAGTGATAGGATACATAATGGAGAGGCAGCTGAGCTGAGCTAGTCCAGCTTTCCACAACACTGGAACTTCCTGTCAACAGACTGTCTAAGCAGGGACATACGTGAGTGTGTGTGTGTGTGTGTATGTATGTACGCATACAGTATATATCAGGCCTCACTCGAAGAACTAGTTAGAGAGAAAGTTAGAGGAGAGGGTGGATGGAAATGGGTCAGCAGATGTTCTGAAATGAAATTATTTCATTTTTAACTCTTTTAACTTCCATATTTTTGACTTTCTAACACTGGTCTGTGCCGGTATGTGTGAAGCTCCAACATTTGAAATGTGACTTTCAGCTGCTGAGCATCTTTCATTTTACAAGCTACTGCATGACAAAGCAGCCTGCAGCGTACTTTTCAAACCATATGAACTTTTAACAAAGATAAATGATGCAAAACACCAGAATGATCCACGACCGCTGTTAACCTATAAAGGAGACAGATGATGTCATACATATAAAAGATTCACAAAAATACTCTGTTCCTGCTTTTGTAATTGTATCATTACTTCCTTAGTGATGTGTTTCCTTTTTAAACAGGATTTTTTAGGGAACAATAGATAATGAAGGAACAACTGTTAATAGACATTAGAGAGAGAAGGCTATAGGACTTCAGTAGGCTGGCAGAAATGCAGGTTGGTTGAAAATCTTCTGATTACTATAAAGGTCGGATACTGTGATCACTAATGAAGATGTACAGATTTCTAGGAAGTAGCAGTTTTAGAATAGAATAAAATAGAGTGGAACAGATCTTTATTGTCATTGCATCAAGTATACAATGAAACTCTGTTTGAGCAGTCCAATCGCAACATAAAAAAATAAAATAGAATATAAAATATATACAGATAACACTAGTACACACACACAAAAGCCCAAACACATCTCACCCATACCCATGACCACATACACATTCATACCCATACGCATAAAAACTTTAAAATATGTGTTCTAAAATATAAATAAGTATATAAATAAGGTAAATGATCTCTGCTCAGTATGTATAACATGTAAATCCATATGGGACACTAACTGCAATTCAGTTCTTTAAGGTGCATTAACATCTCTATAATGTTAAAAAAAAAAAAAAAAAAAAATCACAACAGCTTTTAATTGAAGCTGGCTTTGATTTCCCAGTGTGAAGGCAGGGTGAGGAAGCTTCTACACATTAGCACATTTTACAGGCTGCCATCGTATCCTCTTCCTCCATGACAGGAACGTGAGCGGCTTTGATTTCAAGTGAAAGGCTCAACACGACCGCGCAAAGTGTATCACTCCAACTGTAGTAAGATGTGAACTGACTACAAACACAGACAGGGAAGTGATGATATCATGTACTTTGTGTTTGTACTCATGCACACTGATATGATAATAAGGCTTGCTCTACATTGAGGATCTGTGCAGCCACATGTTCAACATGAAAGCTCAGCCATGATTACGCCACATTAAAACAATTAGAGCTGATGTATGAAATGTATCTGCTTCATGCTGATGCTATAGAGATAATGTTATCTCACTCCTCCACTCCAAGTCACTCAAACGCAAACAAAAAGCAATACAAGGATGTCTAATTCAGTAATTAGGAAATGAGCCAAAATGATCCTAATGATGAGCACAATAATCTGCTAGCGCAGACTGACAGTAATTTGAGAGGAAGATTACACAAGATAGCGAGAGCTTCCTTTTACATTGCTAGCTATTTCAAGCCTCTGATTGGTTCGTGTACGTTCTGTTTTCCTGTTAAGAGGTTAGAAGAACCGTTTTTTTAACCCAGAAAAGCATTTGGCTTGTTTGATGAAGCAGATTACCTCCTGCAATTTAAAGTGATTCTCTTCATTTTGTCATTAAGTGATGAACACAATTTAGCATCCTGTAGGAGGTTTTGCAAATATAAATAGTATCCACGTTACTGACATTTAAAGAGTATAGTTATTATTTATGTGCATGTGTACATCTGCTATGTAAGTGTTCTTTTCTGTCGTGCTTCGTTAAACTTGTGTGTATATCTTGCGTATGCGTGCCTGGAGTTTGGAATAAACATTGTGGATCAGCAGATAAAGGGGCAACATTTAAAGTTACCATCCACTCTGAATGTAAAAACAGTGAGCATGCACCTATCTATTCACTTGATGGCAGCCCCCATAGCGAATCATCTATACCCACATTCGGCAAAAAGTTAGCGAGTGTTTATGTCATACCCTGTGTCTGCCAGTGCATCACTCACTTACTTGTTTTTTCCAGTGTAAACCTTCTATCCTCTTCTCTCTTGACCCGCATCTAACCTGTTTAAAGAAAGAGCAAATGCTTCACATGAAAGCAGAATAAAGGAAATCGTGCTTCTTAAAGGTCAAACCCCAGGTTAAAAGCTGACCTTTTTCTACTCAACAACACACTTGCTGTTTATTCAAACCCAAGAATGATAAATTTGTCCCCTTGAAAAACAGCTTTTCTACTGTATATAAAGGCAATACATATGTGATGGAGGTTCCTCTTTGTATCCTGCTTCTTGTCTACAAGCAGCCTTTCAAAAGACTACTGCCCTTTTATAGAGAACAGCTGAACCTTTTCCCTTTTGACCCCTTGCTGACTCTTTGACTGTGTGTGTGTGTGTGTGTGTGTGTGTGTGTGTGTGTGTGTGTGTGTGTGCGTGTGCGTGTGCGTGTGTGTGTGCGTGTGCGCGTGCAGGTGTGTGTGTACAGTATGTGTTTGTGTGTCTCTCAGGGTTAACTTGTACACAAGTACCCATAGTACATTGGTGTTGTGCTTAATGGAGCCGTACTCTTCCTCTTACCAGTTGTGTAGTCCTACATGAGTTTGCTTTCATTTGCTGCTGTTCTTGTTTCACACTTGTTCTGAGAAAAGCATCACACAGACCCATATGTGTGTGTGTGTGTGTGTGTGTGTTGGTGTGTAAATGTGTGTGTTTGATAACTGTATTACTGCAGCGACTACATTTAGACAGAAAAATATGGCCACTATTAACATTTAATCAAAACAGCATCAGATTGACTGTGGATGCAACTGATGCTGAGAGACATCAGGTTTTTTAGTATTGCAGAATGAACACATCATCAGACATCAGAAAAGGTTCCCAGCTTATAATGTGCAAAGCTATGTTAGACAGCAGTGTGATGAGGGGGACTAAGACAATACACCACTTGTCCGTATTGTGTCATTTGGGGACATTAACACACACCAGACACACCGTGCAGACAGAACCACTCAGGTTATAGTAGCCATGATGTGCTAATCCAGGAAAGAAGGAAAGACGTATTGTGTATTGATGTTAGACAATAGGTCAGTGACCCATCCTGACAAATATCAACCCTTAATGAACACTTAAGCACCGCTGGTATGCGGTCTTACATAGAAAACAAAAGGCGTGGTTGTTTTGTCTGAAAAGAATGTATCTTTTTCAATTCCCGGCTCCTCCAGTCTGCAGGGTCGATGTGTCCTCGGGCAAAATACTCAACCCCGAATTGCTCCCGATGGTTGCCCCAACAGTGTATGAATGTGTGAATGGGTGAATGTGACTTGTAGTGTACAAGTGATTTAAGCGGTCAGAAGACTAGAAAAGCACTATATAAGTACAGTCCATGTATCTAACCCTAACCCTAATCCTGTAATATTTGATGGTATTCCCTACAAAACTGTGAATATATTTTGGAAGTAGTTGATATTAAGGTTTCATTGGACAGTTTACATTACAGAGTCATTTTCAGCACATTTACTCTCTCAAAACTAAAAAAAGTACTTTTGGGGGACATGCTGAAAACTTTGTATATGGGGATTTTCTGAGGTGAAAATGTACAAATTTAGAATCTTATATGAATATTACATACTTTATAGGTAGGAAAGAAACTGATACAATACAAAATCAGAGAACAGACTGAACTATATTTAGGACCCCTCTCTCTAACATTAGTATGTATTGAATATTAAATGTACACTGATAGTGTGATACACTATATATCCAAGTTCATAGTACTGTATAGAATGATTGCAACAATCTTGGTACACTAAATATCTTAAGGAGCAAAGCATCACTACATTACCAAATAAGTGCATTCTCTATTTAAACTAAATTTCCAATATAAGTGATTGGGGACAAATTTCACAGCCATTGTTATTGTATTCAAATAGACCAGAGAAAATGTGAATCTATTCTTTACCCTACACCACATCACACACACACTCTCACACACACACACAAAGCAGCCTGATCTGGCCTTACCTTGGCGTGGTTGTGGGGCTGGTCAGATATGTGATGTGATGATGAGCGACATCCTCCTGACTCCGTGCTGTCCATCAGTTTTTCTCGGCGGACACCAAACACCAGCTACCTCTTTCAGCTGAGACCGGCCCTCCTGTCCAAAAGCATTGACAGGGGTCTCCCAGCAGGCCTGTCAGAGGACATCAGACCTGTATGTGAGCGTGCGCATGTGTTTCTGTGTCCAGGTTAGAATTTCAAAAGGCAGGGATCTGTTTTCCAGCGTAGACAGTTGTGTTGCTTGTGAAGTGCTTATGCAAGTAGAAACATTTGAATGTGCTTACTGTTGGTGCGCTTGTCTTTTCAAGATGCTTACGTGAGCCCCAAGCACTTTTTGACATTTCTATAAAAGAGGATTGTAAAATTTCCCCAAAACCTTGCGCTGCCTTAGGAAAGGTAAAAGAGGCAGCTACTGCTTAAACAAGACAGACATGGGTGAGAAATTAAAGAAGAAATAACATCAAGTGTTCATCAGTGAACATCAAGTATTCAGTAGGGTTGAGATCTGGTAATGTAGAGGCCATAATATAAGATCATTTTCTCATTCATTAAACCCCCTCTGTATTCAGTATCTTAAAGTTTGTGGCTTTATTTTCATTGCTCCAGTCATCAGTGTTATCAATACTCACCAAAGTAATTGCTAGGATCTCTTAATGCAGCAACATTGCTACAAATACACTGAAACCAGGTGAGTTTGATTAGCTACCTTTTCATTTGGAGGCAGAACTGAAAGTGAGCACACCTGTAATGTCTCGTAATTTATATTTAATTTATAATCATTCAGACACAAACACACTTTGGATGATATTTTTACTGTACGCCTTTGGTTTCCCCTTTGAAGTAAATTTGACTCACTCGGAGGTTTGTTTTCCACCTGTGTGATCATCTAACCTCTCGTGTGCAGGACACCACCCAACCTATACAATAATACAACTCAAACCTGCAGTTGAATTACTCGTGGTTAGTTCTGTGTGTGTTTGCTTAATGTGCAACTTCAGCTGAATGTACTCAATACGACATTATTTTTCCATATTTGCTGTTCATGGTACTCATTTGAAACCACCAGCCTGGTTTTGTTGTCGCTCTCGTTCGGCTCACGTCTGAGAACAGCAGTCGGTCTATAAAAGCAGTTCCATACAGAGTCCAGTGGTGAGGGCGGCTGTCAGTCTGCTCTGGGTAAGTAGCAGTCAAAGCCTGGGTCACCACTAGGTTTTCATTTGAGCTTTAATTCAAAGCGGCCCAAATAGAGTGTCAGGAGTGTCCCGGCCCGTTGTTGGCACCCCTTCTAATGAGCAGCCGCTGGGAAAGTTGTGGTCAGCTGTGTATGTGGAGCTGGTGAGGCTTTAGAATATACGGCCAGAGAAGACGAAGAGAAAGTCTCAGCTCAGGGGCCTGAATTAGCCCCATGAATCACTTACTTTCTTTTTCATTTGTTCCTTAATCACGCAACCTGTTGAGTAACATGATTCATGGGAATAGCTGCTGGCTGTGGTTTACCCTGTGGAGTTCAAGCATGAGGCCGACAAGCATTCTCAGTGGACTTGCCAGTATGGGGGCTGGACACTGTTAGTGTTTTTTTTTTTTTTTTAAAGGTGCTTAAAGCTTCTCTTGGCCTCTTTGAGTTTGTTGGAAAGCTGTAGACTGAGGAATGAAATAACTGGACTCAGAACTTAAGTGTTATCAAGCTTTAAACCAATCCTTTTAATCAGTGTTTCCACTCTGCAGGCAAATATGAAGGATAAATACGAATGAGCGATTCAAGTGGAAGAGATGTCCACATCCAGCACGTGGCTCCGTTCGAATCCTGTACATGCCACTCATCCTGATATACTGTATGTGGTGTGTGTGTGTCTGCAGGCGCGTTAATGTGTGCTGTCTCTTACACTAGGAGGGTGTGTTAAGCCTGGCTTTTCACAGTCCATCAGGATGATCTCCGGTAGATGTTAATGAGCTTTCCCACTAATGTGTGCTCAGTCGTCCAACTGGACAGCTTTCTAAGGATTGTGTTGAGCGAGGGCTCACATATTGATGATGACATGATTTCATGTGTAAAACATCTTTAAGTCCTTACTATTAGTGTATCTGAACATATTTTGTTGTTGTAGTTAAGTGCAGTACCTTCAGGTTTAACATTATAGTGCTACAAATGATGGACTTAAGTAATGACGACAGTACACTTGTTATTAAGCACTATATGTGGAGCTGAAATGTGTAGCCAGTGGCCTTCCTGATGCAATTTTTTAATTTTATGTCCCTCTTAAAACCACAGCTTTGATCACACTGTTTTCTGCACCATACCCAACAGTTATTCTATCAGTTCCCACTGAGGTAGACACTTAGGAGCTATTATTTCCTCAACCCAACTCATCTTTTATGCCAACTCAGGGATTCAGATAAAATAGGCAAGAGAAACATCATTAACAATAACACCAAAATCATATCCTCAGTAATATGTTTGGGAATTTGGCAGGTCTAAATATCCAAGAAAGTGTTTACATTGTGTGATTACACATTTATTACAAATGTTTTTGAGGTTAATTTACTGTCTAAATCAAAACATTGGACTTAATTTTGGCAAAATGTTGATACAGTTTTAAAAAATATATTAATTATAATCTCTGCCAACTACATACTGTATGTGGCAGTATTAAGAATGTGTTGAAACAGCATTTATACCATAATGTTAGGAGATAGATTGAAACATTTCCTCAGGTAGATATGTAACTGCACTGAAAATAACTATTATCACTGCATGTAGAGACCTACCTGGCAGATAGCCCCGTCAGTACATTGAATAAGAAGGTGTGGACCTCTAAAAATGCCAGTGGATACATTACAGATACAGATAAATACAGTATCCTGCTAGAAAGTCATAGCGGAGGGGACACTTCAATAAAACATGTGTTACAAACACCAATATGGCAAAAAATATTAGTTATGAATACCTAAAAACAGGAGGGTGTCATCTGCTAACTGTGTATGAATTTATCATGCAGGGTCTCAGTGTAGACTTGCAGTGTCTTTTTCATGATAAAGTTTCCTTCAGCAAGATGTTAAAACCCAAAAATGTCTCCCCACATATGCCTGGGAAAAAGTTGCTCTGAACTAAAGCTCCTATTAAATGTCTGTTGTTTTATTTATAAAGGACAACACTGAGCTGACCCTTGGTGATAGTAGCTACTTAATAAACACAAACTCAGGCTGTTGGTGTGTTCGTTTTAGAAATGCCAGTGCCAACCGGAAGGAACCCAAATGTGGTTCAAATGTGTGTGCAAATGTGTGTGTGTTACCTCACTGGGACCTTTTTCAGTATAAACACCCACCTTGTTGGGACCAGTAGTCCTCATGGGGACTAAAGCCCAGTTCTAATGAGTGTGTGTGTGTGTGTGTGTCTGTGTGTGAGTGTGTAAGAGGTCGTTGGGGGTTGGAATGTGACGTGAGAGCACTAATCAGAGCCAGCTGGGGCCAACGGTGAGATTAAAGTTAAAACACAAAAACAATCAGCTGGGATAAGTATACAATCGCTATGGGTTACTGCCTCCATCCCAGCCTCTCAGGAGGGGAGAGGGACAGAGATGGAGAGAGAGAGAGAAAGGGAGAGGATGGATAGAAGGATGGGACTCTACCCGGCCCCGGCTGGCACAGACCCCTGATTAAGAGCTCCTTCGTGTTCTCTTTGATCCTTTCCTCTCTCTCCACCACACCGAGACTAGTCTCACCACAACGTGAACATGACACACTGCGACACACAGCCGGTCAGACCCACAGGAAGTGCTCCGCATATGTAGCTGTGTGTGTGTTCCTACACTGTATATCTGCATTTGTGAGGGTTTATGTCCTCTTGAAGATAGAAAAACAAGACTAATCCATTTGATGTTTTGACGGTTCTTACTTCTAAAAAGGTTGTAGGTTAGGGTGTTGGCCTGGTGGTAGGGTTAATATTACAAATAAGGTAAAGTAGGTTGGGTTAGGGTAAGAATTTAGAAAGTTATCTTAAGGTAAAATGATTTTGATAGAATCTTGACCATTGATTGGATGTTCAGGGTAGGTCAACACCCAGGTCTAAGATTTCTTGAGACTCAGAACCTCAGCATTCTTCAATTTCAGTGCTTGTCGGATTGTCAAACAGTGTCTGAAACCCCTTTCCCTAACACCAGTTGCAACGTTGCATACTTAGAAACTTGCCAAAACAGACAATCCAACTTAACGCAGTGATGTGATGGATGACCAGGTGTGCAGAGGTGTGAAAATAGACCGGGTTCAAACTTCTCAGTCTCTTAAACTCTCTTTCTCATTTTTCGCACAACTACTTCTAACTATTTCACGTGCACAACCAAGTGCAACACCATCCACGTCTTTGAAGTGACGTGACTAACCCTAACCCTAACCCATTTGTATGATTCACTGTGTCAAGTCTATAAAGACATGCCAAAGACACAAAGCCTTTATAGAAAGCATCAGGAGATGGTGTGAAGTAGACATAAAGAGGCTACGTTCAGGTGTGGTCACTGACGCGCTCGGACGTCATATCGTAGAAACTAACTGAAAGCTTTTGAACTGGAGGTTTCGAGTAAAAGTTCAATTCTGGTTTCGTACAAGTCACCAACTGAATAACGAAAAAAAAAGAAGAACTCTGACAGGACAAGAAACGAGCAGTCAGGACCGTCGCATGCTTCTCGTGCCGGGCTCTACAAACACGCGCCCGCAAACCTCCACAATTACGTAACTGTGGTGGATGCGTTCCTCCGGACTCTGCGGCCGCGCCGACTGCACACCACTCTCTGTTGATGATTGGTCTGTGGGACCACTGACAAAATCACTTAGGCTTCCATATCCCTTTGTTTGCTTGCAACCTGTCTGATCATCTGACTGCTTGTGTTTCATGACCTGTCAGACTTTGTTGTATCCATGTTGCCATGTTGCCAGATACCAACATTGGAGAGTACAAGGTTATCACAACAGGATAAAATGACGGCCAAAGCTACAAAAATAAAAAAAACAACAAATTGTAACAAGCCTGAATTTGTGCGAGTAAGACAAAATGATGTGCCTGTGAATTCTGAAGTTGGAGCTACAGTATTTGTTATACATTTGAGAGTAGTTTTTAGCCTGCGTGTTTGTATGAAAATGAAAGTGTGTATGCTGGAGTCTGTGTGTGTTTGTGTGAGAGTATAAGAGGATTAAAGCCTGTTCACAGCCGAGGGTGCAGACTGGACCATTTCTGACTATTCCCTCTGCGTATCTGATAGGCTGATGAGGTATTAACTTTGCCGCTGTGTTGTTATATGTGTACTCTGTCTCTGTTGGATTGCGTGAGGACATGTCTCCAAAAAAGTCAAATTTTCCTCCCTGTTCAACACTGCCAAGAACTCCAGTCCTCTTCAACTCTGGCCTGAAAACCTCCTCCGTTATCTCCAGCTGTGGCATCCGCTGCTGTTTTTACTGATAGCTTTTTCGACTCTGTATCTTGTGTTGACTTGCACTTTCTTTTGAAGTCTGGCAACTGGTGTCGACCCAGCGCACAGCTCCAGTCCCAGCGGCTGTACAGACTCAACTCCAGTAACACAATGACTCCCGAGATTAAGCTCTACGCGTGCCGATATCTGGAGACAGCTTTCTCAAGTCGAGAACATTTTATTTTAGTGTCTGATGATGGTCAAAGTGCTGTTAAAGAAGCTTTTTCCCCATCTCTGGAGAAAACACTCCATATTACATCCAAATAAACACATTTAAGATGCTGCTATCTGCTTTCAAAATTCAAATGCATATCATTTTTGGCATTGGAAATGGCATTTATAAAGATAAGCCACTATATACCGTAAAAACTGGTGTATAAGTCGCACCGGTGTATAAATCGCAGTATATTTTGGAGGGTGTCATGCTGGGAAAAACACTTTTCTATTAAAGACTGGCTTATTTGAATGCACCAGTGAGGTGTATAAGACACACCTCACTTTTCAATGAAAAAAAATTGCATTTAAGGTGCGACTTATACACCAGTCTTTACGGTATTAGCACGAAATATTTATCAGCCGGCTCAGATCAGCAGCACTCTAAAAGCCCCTATCAGTCAAACTTTACAGTAGTTTCCATTTCTCCATTGGCCTCCCTCCAGAACGGCATTATCTACACATCACGACGGACAAAACCACCTTGTAAATAACCATATTACTTTACCTAGTGACATCAGCCCCAGAGGAAAAGATCCCCAACATTAGAGCGCTGGGGGATTGTGTCGGGGGCGTGAGAGGTTAAGACTTGTTGAATAGCTGGTAGGCGTCACACAATGAGGTGGATTAGGCAGCACTAGAAAGGGCCTTTAGGGCTTTACTGGGGTGTTCAGCAGCTTACAGCGCCTACAATAATACAGCAACAGTTCAGATCCAGCTGGGCTAGAGGTTGGCAAAAAGACTAGCTGGGGGGGGGGGGGGGGGGGGGATCTAATTCTGTATTCTCTCTCTCTTTCTCTCTGTGTGTGTGTGTGTGTGTGTGTGTGTGTGTGTGTGTGTGTGTGTGTGTGTGTGTGTGTGTGTGTGTGTGTGTGTGTGTGTGTGTGTGTGTGTGTGCGTGCGTGCAGTTCTGGTCAGAGTGGCAGGAAACAAGATGGCTGAGATGTTTTTTTTATTTGATAGCTCCTAATTTATTTGAGAAGAAGAAGCAGCTTATGGAGTTATTAATTGCTAGAAACAAGCATTTTGCAGCATTTTGCAGCATTTTGCATCAGATCCTCGGGGGTCCCCCTGAAAATGTGTGTCTCGCTGGGAATTGCTGGCACAGAGGTGAGGAGTCGGGAAGCAGCAGCAGAGGTGAAGCTCTGTCTCAGTGGCTCCAGCACTCTGCTTTCCTGGAACGGCGACTAGAAAAAATGATATCATGACAGATGACCCATATTCTTCCAGATAAACCCCAGCATGTGTGTGTGTGCGATATACTTACATGTATGAGACGTACATGGAATGAACCAGATTATTAATTGAATAGACAATGCATTCAATTTACTGCTATTAGCCAGTCTGTGCTGTTCTTCTTGTACATATACAGTGGGCAGGTGCAACAAGACAATACTATATAACCATATATCCACATGTAGATTGTATTGTCCCTTATCTCCCAACACCACCCCAAACCTATAACATAAAAAGGAATATCTGGGATTCAAACACACACACTACATAGTAAATAAATGTATAAATACATACACAAAACAATACATAAAAAGAGAGAAAATATTGTTATATGCATTATATATGTATTTTTAAACGGCTCAAAAAAGTAGGAAACCTAATTTGTAAATTCAAAAATGAGATTTTACATACATTAAGGGTATATCAGATATATATATATATATGATAATTATATATGTGTCACACCTTTCATAGTAAGTGGAGAGCTGTAGAGTCACAATTTTCTTTTGCAGTTTTTATGCTTACAGTTTAAATTCAAATAATGATTAACAGCTATTAGCAATGTCATTAAATAGAATGGCAGCATTGGCCTCGTAGCTCACTGTAACTGTATTTAAACTCAGAGCAGTGTGAAACAGCAGTCCTCACCTTGCCCTGGGATTAACTGCAGCATTTCTGCCCTGTGTAATGTTGGGGAATTAAACCAGAAGGGTGGGAGAGGGGGGGCAGAGGGGGGGGGGGCTGGCGCGCTGGGATAACACCGCAGAGTGGCACATTGCGTGTTAGCCGGGATAATAACAGTGTGGTTTGTATTAGGTTTCCTGAGCTGAAGTAAGAAGCTCTCTGCTTCCTGCATACCCACCATGACAAAGAGAGTATCCATATTAGCGTCTGAACATCTGCAGGACCTATTAAACACTCGCTGCGGTTTTATGTCAGTGCACCATGAATTCGAAAAGACTCTTAAGCTAATTAGGTCTCCTGTTCATCTCAAGGTCACTGCTGTGTTCTGCAGTAACGTTTTTTGACTGACAGGAGTGTGCAGTTCCACGTCACCTCAAACAGCAAAAAAAAAGAATTCATTGCTTGATATTCTGGCGCAGTAAAAACTCCAGCAGTGGAAACTGTTTTAAACTGATACCAGAAAGAAAAAAAGTGTAGGTCAGAGCAGATTACACCCACAGACTACTTACAGGCAGCATCTCACATGTTATTTTAGAACAGTATTTATGACGGTTTTCAGTTTTTTTTACTGTAGAGTATCATGTTAGTATTCTGTGATTTCAGCTCACATGTCGTCCCGGGAGACGAGGAGGTAATTCCACATTAGTTCACCAATAAATATCACAAAATGTATCCTGTCCTCTGTGTGACCCTCATCAGAGGTTATAGTGTAACATGTCTTCTGCTGTTTTGGAGCCTAGAAAAAGCTAGATATGTGTGGTTCAAACTCACACATTGCTAATGTAATCAAGCCAGGCGGTACTCTGAGCATTATACTTGAATATCTTTAGCCTAATAAATAAATAAATACTTTAATATTTCACCCTGGACAGTTTTAAACCTGTTCGGAGAATGCTTTAAAACCTCATGTAGGGAGATAAATGTGAGAAAGAAACCCAAATTTCAATTTTGGGTTGAGCTGGACTCTGATTGGTTGGCTCCAACTTTTGTCAGGAGGCAAGTTTAAAACATAGAAGGAAAAAAATAAATAAATGTCATGCAATCAGACACATGAACAACACCCCCCCCCCCCCCCCCCCCCTACCTGGAGAAGCATGCTGTAGCCTTTAGTCATACCAGATATGAGCCTGTGGCCCAGATGTGGCTCCCAGTGTGTGGCTAAAGCTCCGTCAAAAATGAAAATGTAATAATAATCTCTGTTGTACAACCCTTACATGAACACAGGTCCTCCCACGTGCGCCTTTTTTCCCTTCTCACGTACATACATTATCAAAATCCTGCTCTCAATTTTACCGATGACAGTCACACTCCGTCATGGATGCGCTGCCGCCGCACGTTCGCAGGGGCGTCGACCACACTGTCATCAGAGCAGGCGCGGGCAGCAACCGGCACACTAAACCCCAGCTACACGCCTGATGGACGTCAGACTACACTACATGCATCAAGGTCTTAATACTGCGCTGCCACTTACGCGCACGCCATTCTGTCCACATATCGATGGATATGGTTTACAGCATGTAATAACGGTAATAGGTTCCTTATGGGGAGATCTTCACCAGAGCGGCTCGGTCAGTCCGCAAGAGAGAAGGAGATGCTGGGATGTGGAGCAAGCGTGACATGTCAGAGAAATAGCGTGTGTCACCTAGAGCATGCTGGGAGAGTCTGGCAGTCAGATTTACTGATGCTGGGGGATTAATCCTGTGTTTGACTTACAGACACATGTCAGGTGTGTTTTTTGGTGCGATGGATAATTGTCGGTCAAACATGAAGGAAAATTGGTAGTATCACATTTATCTCCAGTGTTCTACTCATGACGTTATGTTTTGATGCTGCTGTCATCTAAATGTAATCATCCACTCATGTTTTGTTATGCGTTTTCTGCTGCTGTGCACCGTTTAACACTCCAAAAAAAATCATATCAGACACAAATTATGATTCAAAGCTGAGTATTTGAATATGTCTGGAGGGGATCTTTACACACAGGAGGGTTCAAATCTCAGTGGAATGTATAGGTACAAATACAAATAAAAATGAGCAATTTTTCAAATGTTTAAAGTCTTAACAAAAGCAGTCATACAAATAATCCTGCTGAGATGACTGCGTGTAAAAACTGGCACAGGTTTTGGCCGAAAGTGGAGGGGAAATATGATCAAAGAATACGAAGAGAAGACTTGACAGGGCATTTGCTGCCAGCTGTCAGGATTTGACAGTTTTGGATAGTCGGATGCATCGGGTGCATTTCAGTCTGTATTCAAGCTCAATATCTCAACACCTGATACGCAGCCCTAGCAGTGAGGGGGTTTTCTCTTTTTGTCATGAGGGGGGAAAGTGTAAAGTTACTCAGATGGATTTTATATAAAGTAATAATAAGTGAGAGTAAGTGTATACAAAATAGTGTTATTTGCTGCATGTGTTGGTCTGTGATGTCACTTGATGGATCTAATTCTGTATTCTCTCTCTCTCTCTTTCTCTGTGTGTGTGTGTGTGTGTGTGTGTGTGTGTGTGTGTGTACTTGCAGAGCTGCAGAGGGAGGGCAGCATCGAGACCCTCAGCAACAGCTCGGGTTCCACCAGCGGCAGCATCCCGCGCAACTTCGAGGGCTACCGCTCTCCTCTGCCCACCAACGAGAGCCAGCCGCTCAGCCTCTTCCCCACCAACTTCCCCTAGGAGTCCCACCTCTCCTTCAGGAAGAACCATCACCACCACCGTCCAGCCCACCCACATATCTGCCCCCCCCCCCTAAAATACCCACTCGCCCACCTCATCTGTTCACACACACAGCATCACACTGACACACTGATGTGTTGAACTGAAACCAAATCGTGTAGGGTTTGCATGTGTGTGTGTGTGTGTGTGTGTGTGTGTGTGTGTGTGTGTGTGTGTGTGTGTGTGTGTGTGTGCGTGTGTGTGTGTGTGTGTGCGTGTGTGTGTGTGATATTTCTGTTCTCATACAGCTGCTCACAAATCAGTGTGATGCCAGATACACACAGTATTAGTATTTTGATTTGAAGGCTGATATTTTTATCGAAGCTGCCGACGGATTTCCAATATTTTCAAATTTAAATTTAATGTCAAAATCATTCAAAAAAAAAAAAAAAAAAAGAAGAATTATTTAGCGTTTAACCCTCAAATTGCCTTCATGTCAGGTTGAAAACACCTGGATCAATTCACTGTAAACCCAAACTAATGTGGCTTACAGTTAACAGCCCTTCTAAATCTAAAAGAGTGTTTTGACACAGCTGTGGTCGGAGAGGATCTTCGTTTATTTGCAATAGATGATATTTAGTCAGAGATAGGTATCAGCCCCACATCTGAGTCGAACCCCGCTTTGTTACATGTTGTTAAATCACCTCTCAGAAGCCAGTTGACAGATGTTTTTTGGAAACCAGCCATCCTCTCCTGTCTGCAGTCTTTACGTGTGAGTTTGAAGTTTTACAGTGTGCCTATTGTCTGAATGAGCCATAAGAAAAGGGAGCGCAGACAAGAGGAAAAAATGTTTATTCCAGTCAGAGTAGCAGCTCCTTTTCCCTCCGTGTGTGCGCGCACGTGCGCGTGTGTGTGTGTGTGTGTGCGTTGCCGCTCTCATGGCCTCTCTCTCTAAATGTTTTTGATTTAATTTGGTCCTTTCATGCCTTTGATTTTCGCATAATTACATTTGACAAAAGATGCAGTAATGAGATGACACTATTACTACGTTCCTGAAGTAATTTAGATGTTTACAGTGTAATTGAGATATGTTTCTGAAATCATTTAGATATATTCCCCACTCGGTCTTTCCAGATAGTAAATTTTAATTGAGCGGAGTAATACAGGCTTGTGTGGCCGTCATGCTGTATTTTGTACATTAGCAACTTTTGACCAAAATCTTTTTTTTCCCCCCCTTGTTTAGTTATAGAGCTCTAAGCTTAAAAAGATATATATTTTCCTTAAATGTTCTAACTTCTCCCAGCGTTAAGACTTTGATCATCAGAAATTCCTCTAATAACCCCCAATATAGGTTAGTTGAATGTTTGGCTTGGTGGAAAATAATATGCACTATTTACAAAGAGTCACCTTAGAGAGGATGATATATGAAAATGATTTTTAATAAAAGAAGTAGTGTACAATCCCACACATGGGACCGGCTGCATGTCACGACGGGCCTGATGCTGCTCGGACACAGAGCGAGGGCATGAATCTGCTCGTCTTAATTCGGAGCAAATGCTTGTTGTTGACAGTAGGATTTTATTTGTTACCAAAAAAAAAAAAAATACTGACTTCTTTTCCCAGCATTCATGCAAAAGAAACATAATAAAAAAAAAAACTGGAGGAAATGGAACTGTTTGTCTTTTTTTTCTTTTTTCCTAACTCTGATTGCTCCTAATTGTACCGTTCAGATTTCAACCACGGCGGTGACCATCAGCACACAGTACCACTTGGTAATTAGTACCATATTTTTTAACAGGCAGTAAAGTGTTGTTAAAGGGACTTTTTATGGGCGACTCTGGCTCTTTGTTCTGAGGCAGCGGAGGACCGAGAGGGCATGTTTGTTTCTCTGCTTAATCAGAACAAAACTTCAAATGCTTAAAAAAAGAGAGGAAGTCAATGTTGTACGGAAACCATTTATACTCATTTAAATTAAATTAAATTAGTGGTGGATTATTCCTTTTATGCTTTATTTCAACTCATCGATGTGTTCATAAGCTACTAGTCATAAAATTTTAAAAAAGGGTCTTTGCCCAGCTACTATGGAATTAATCCAAACTTGAAGGAGATGGCCAGAAAAGAAAATTGCACAATAATTTAATATATAACTCAAACGTGCTATTTAGATTAAAAACAGTCCACACGTACGCTCAATTATTTATAAAGAATTAATATGAAAAAAATGTGTCACAGTATGAGTCCGGAGAACAGAACGAATACATAAAAAACGGAACCATTACGAAATGTGTTTATTTAGGCTTATACGCAAGACTCCCTTATGAATAAAGTCGAAATAAGCTCCAGCTGGCAAGATGTGTCGCTGCCACTTCATGCAGAGCAGAGTTATGCAACAAGCACAAAAAGGAAAACTACAGTTTCCATTTTAAAGCAAAAAAAACCCTTTTATTTCATTCCAACATGTTATTACAAACTTTTTTTTTACAACCTTTAATATATGCAAACGTACAAATTATAAATGCGGAGGAGTGATTCTTGAACATCTGGGCCACAATATGTTCTATAAGTAAGAATATGGTTTGTGTTTAATGAGGATACACACATTAAAAACTCTTCACACACACACATGAATTGAACAACATGAACTCAGACAGTGTCCGTTCAGCTCACTCTGGATGAGAGAGGTTTCAGCTGCACCTAAATAAAAATGCAGCAACTTTAAAAGCAGAAGTTTTTATGTCTATTCTGATGCTTGTAAAAAAAAAAAAAAAAGTTTTTTAAAAGTGCAGTGGGTGGAAACCTCTGCATGTAAGAGTCCGATCAGATAGAAGAAAGAGAGACGTCACATGAAGACGGCCGCAAACTCAGCACTTAATAATCATCTCGGGACGAATGGATGCACTTAAATATGAGACAAATACTCATACCTGCTGCCAAATTACAAAATATTAGGATTAGCTTCATTAGAAAGCAGGAATCGATAAGAGGTTCCAACATGACTTATCCACACACTGTGATACTAGCAGTTTAATGACCACTGGCCTCATGTTAACAGTGTGTTTGGTGACAGTAGGTCAGGAGCCTGAAGACTGATATATTCATTTCAAACATTGTGTTTCATGAAGGCTGCAGGGTGAAAAAGGGGAGCTATCATTCACTCGACATAGCTCGTGTGACTAGGTTAAATTTTGGTAATTACGAGCTTTGCTTTCATCCATTATTTACAATTTAGCGGCTTTTACCAGATTTTTCGGACCTCCTGCCGAGTTCATTTCTAAAAAGCAACAAGCAGAAAGATCTCATCATGCTGTTGGACCTGAGGGAATATTGTGTTCTCATTTGTTACACTAACAACACTGTTGCTGATGCTGATGCTGATGCTGATGCTGATGCTGATGTTGATGCCGATGCGTATAATTGTGCTGCCTGCCTTTTCTTATCCAAACTGTGTGACCAGGAGCACTTCTGTACATCCAGGTTTATATTAGCAGGTGACATCACAGTAGAGATCTCTAGTTTGTTTGTTTTTCAGTAAATTGCAGCTATAACATCATGAAGAATGCTGTGGAATCATATTGTTTACCACTACTGACATGTACAATTATACATTCATTTAACATACAGGTCATACTATAAGACCACTTTTTTTCATTTTTAGGAAACTGTGGAATTTAATTTCTAGTTTTTCTTGTGTTAGAATGAACAAACAAAATGCAGTTTTAACACATAACTTGGCTTTTTGGTGCATTTGTAACAGAATAGAATAGAACTTTATCGTCCACCACAATGTAAGACTGCACAATATAAATAAGTGAAGCTGAAAGTGAAAATCAATTGTGTTTAATGACACGTGATTATAATTATTAACAAATGTAGATTTTTGTGTGTTTACACTCGTTCACAATAAGAAAACAGCTTTAAATTACAGATTTGCCACAAGAAAAAAATCTGGTTGATTCTGAAAGTTAATGAGTGGTAAGAATTGACTTTTGCTAGATGTTAATCTCAATAGAAGTGAACATTTGTATTTAAAGTGCACTGTGTTCACTGTGAGGGGCTCTTACCTTGGATGGTGCCTGCATGTTCCTCTATGGCTGAATCCACCCAGTCCGCCCTGTGAATGGAAACAGTTGTCACCGCCTGGATCTCAAACGCATCATCATCTAATCAGACTGACTCTGGAAATATTTCATTTTTTTTAGTGTTCATGTCTTCGTGGAAAATCAGGTGTTATTCTGAGAAGTGAGAAGACAGCACTCACGTCTTCTCCTGCCAGGTTCCATTTGAATGAATGAGATGATATTAAATGATTCAGAGAGAACTCCATGAATAATGACAGTCCATCACTAATTCACAGTGCTGGGTTGTAGAGAGGATTGTTCTGCAGCAGCTGATTGCACAGGTGTAAATAATAAAATGAATGATGGTTGAATTCCATTTATCTGCTTCGGTTTAGTATTGTGCATGCTGGCTCACTGTCACACTGTCATGGTTTAATAGAACAGAGTTATCATTAATGTTATTAGTAAAACTTATTTTATTCCTCTTATGATTAGTGAACATATTATTACACTGCAGATAGATCCAACTGTATATGTAGAAGAGGTTTTCAATTATTATTGTGTTGCAAATGCATCTAAAAACGGATTTTCACTTTCATTTTCAGACTTTTTCAGCCATCATGACAATTTCTGCCTGATGAAATGATACTAAAAAATTAAGCTTGTTGCACATATATACACTCACCCCCCCTGTAAGGCTCCTGCACCTCCTCTCAGAACGACTGGCAGTGCAACATGTGTCCGGGGACAAAGCTGGAGATGTGCTGACTGATCTGAGCTCAGTGTGCTGCTGTCAGGTCGGATGGAGATTACAAGTGAATGAGGTACATGGAGCAGGATTTTTTCTGGATCAACTTCAATTTGGTGCGCTATATTTATCCATCAAGACGCACTTTAACTAGTGTGAGCTTGTGTGTCTGAGCTGTTTTGGGTTTATGTGGCTTTACGATGCAGTTAATAAAATATAGACATGTACAGAAGAGGAAATAACGATTAAAAAAAAGTCACTTTACTACATTTTGGAGGCTCATGTTCGTTTTAATTAGCCTGCATTCATTCATACAACGTTGAAAATCATCTAATAAATAGAAAACAGGTTCTATTTTCAGGTTATTCGCTTTAGGTGAAGTCGCACCTTTATATTCAAATCATTTACAGATGACGTGCGATATTACATGACATCATTTATTGCGTGATGACGCGTTCACAGATGTTTTATTGATTTTTTGTTTAATGAAGCTGCAGACAATTAAATCTTTAAGAAAATTACACGTGTCAGACTTGAAACGCGACGTAACTTTTAACTTAACTTGATCAGCTGTTACTTTAAATAATCGAAGGTGTAAATATTTGAAATTAGAATAGTTCTATTGGCTTTTAATGAAGTTTTGATAATAATGAAAATAATTAAATACGCAGATTTGGAGTGTTTATTGAAATCACAAACAAGATTTTTTTTTCATTGTCTTGATGAGAAGTGAGGAGTATTGTGTGTATATGATTATGTATCTGAGGGGTTTAGAGTGTGTTGGGTTGTGTATTAGAGCAGAGCAGGCCTGCAGGTAGCCTCTTGCTCCTCCGCTGCGCTCCTAATGTGATTCAATGTTCCCGGCGCTGCAGCTGCTAATTCAATTTCTCCACGCTGTCAACACATCTGCAGAAAAACACAAAAGATGATTTTCCTGGTTAGAAAAATGTAACGAACATAAAACTGTAATAAATATTGTCAGCTGGATGATATTAAAGTCGGTGCTTGAGTGTTTCCTGATGAAGTTTAGAGCCTTTATTTTCTCCTTAACAAACACACACACACACGCATACACACGCATACACGCAGTGAGAGTAATCATTTACTTCACCGTTAAAACATGCGCGTGTCATTTACAGTTGAAGGAAAGAAATCGGACGCACCACAAGCTTCAAAACACAAAGAAAAGCCAATTAAATGAGTATTATTACTGTATGATTTGTGATGTTTACATGAATGTATTTCTTTAAATAAACTGAGTTTGCGAATCAATGAAGGAAACGATCTTTTAAATGAAGAAATGCACGTGCGGGACGCTGAGTAGATGAAATAATGGAGCTATTTATTTTATAAATCTGTTCATCGGAAACCTCTGGAAACAGAACACGTGCCTTATTGTTTTGGAGAATTAAGTTATTTTCATTGTCACTGGTGTTACTGGTGTTACTGGTGTTACTGGTGTTACTGGTGTCAGTATCGGGGCTCCGCTGCGGTTCCATCCGAAAAGAAGAGATGCTTTGATTAAGATGATTCCGATGGATCGATTTTTTTTATTTTCTTTTGAACTGAAAATGGATCAACGTGACTTGATTATGATCATCTGTATTTCTTTCCATCCACATGCAGAGGCCCGTTAACGAGGCCTCGCAGAGCTGCTGCACTCACATGTACCTGCTCAGAGGCATGAAGAGATTACAACCAACAACCCGAACACACAGGACAGGAGCTTTTATTCAGGCTGATCGATAAGTTATCATTATCAGATCATGACAGATGTTTATATCAGCGGGGTGTATTTGGAGGCAAATTCGGTCATCGTGTTTGTCATAGGCCTACCTGTTATAGATACCTGTTATATATAAACACACACACACACACACACATATATACACGAACACATAGACACACACACATAATTCTGAGTGTGTAAAATGTGTGATGAACTAGTACATAGCTGCTTCCAGACTGCAGAGGGTTGAAAAACATGATCATTTTCACTATTATAAAATGACTAACAATTAAAGAATGCCTTTAAAATGGTGCTAGTTCTTTGCTTTCATTACAAAGCAAAGAGGAAATTAACTTCCAGTGAGATTAAACCTGATGAGACTGTGGTCCAACAATCGTTAATGTGAGCGTCCACAGCCTGCAAGTGTCGGCTGTGGATGTGACAGCTGTGTCACTCTCCCCTGGCTCCCCCAGGGTCACTATAGCGCCCCCACCTGGTGGCACCACCTGCCAGTCAGACGCTACCACACAGACTCCAACACAGCACTGTGGCTGCACTTCAAGATACATGGCTGAGAAAATAAGAGCACAGGCCTGAATCCTGCAGGTAACTGGATATGAGAGGCTGTACTTTATGATTGAGTTTGTCATCAAGTTATGTCCAGTTTTATTTTTTTTAATGCTGATGAGCTGCGATGCATTCTGCCCCCCAAAAAACATGTTTTATTTTATTGTGCAAAAAAATAATATGATGGTACAGTTAAGTGTGTGTGCGTGTGTGTGTGTGTGTGTGTGTGTTGTGTGTGTGTGTGTGTGTGTGTGTGTGTGTGTGTGTGCGTGCGCGCGTGCGTGCGTGTGTGCCTGTGCGTGTGTATTGCTTTCCCTACAAGACTTTTGA